>NC_090937.1:1228209505-1228511449 GCF_040938575.1 Ambystoma mexicanum
GCTGCACCCTGAGAGACCCTAGGAACTATAGTGGCTTGTTGTTCCCTGTGAGAGAGCTTGAGAAATGTAAGGGTAGCTGCACCCTGTTAAAAAGCCCAATACATTTAGTGGGTAGCTGCATTTTTATAAGAGAATGCAAGGAATATGAAAGGTTGCTGCACCATTTGAGACAGCATTAGAACTCTTGTCAAGTGGTGTATGTAATTGTGATGCTAATATGGCATTAATCCCCACCATGCGCGTCCCCTTGAACAAAGGAAAATTATTTTCCAAGATGGCCACCATAGAAAGGGAAGGCAGAACTCTTTTTCATGGTGGCCAGCAGAAGCTGGGGAGAAGGAGCAGCGGCTGCGGCAACACTCGCTGCTACTGAAATAAGGTAAGTGGGGGATGGGAGGGTGAGAAAAAAAACAAAAAAAGGGACATACGTTGGGGGGAACATGGCAGCGAGGAGAGGCGGATGTCAGGTGGCATGGAACACAGGCTTTCACTGGCGGTTGATACTATAGGTGTTGGAAGAAGTTACTTACTTGTTACTCCTGTTCTGCAGCATGGGTATCTTTGATGGATTCAAATGCTTATGCAGGCCTGTTTTGGATTCCCCGTGAACGGAGGCTTTTGGGAAAACATGAACACATGATTATAGTGTGCAGTGGATAACAATGATCAGATGGGGATTTGGAGCAGTGTGAAATAGCTGAACACGCAGTGAATGGAAGTGACCGTATAGTTTGACTTTTTGATTGTGAAAGCTTTTATGGCCATTTTCGTTTTTAATTTTTTGTGATATATTAAGGATAAGAAAAAAGGAATATGGGAGCCTCCTGAGTGAGGGGGGAAGGTGATGCCACATTGCACTGTCCTGACCAGTGCGAGAGAGGAATACACAAAGAAATTTAGGAGCTCTGGGGTAAAGGGGAGTAGTGGTTTTTGTTTTAGCTTGTTATTTTAGTTTATATTTTGTGTGTAATTTTATGTGTACAGAGGAGGCCCATGGGGGGCGTTTATGGTATGTTTGTGAGCGCATATGGGGAGAGTGTACGGAGTGAATGAACATTCGCTAGGGGGAAACAACTGAGGGGTAAAAAGTTTAATTGATGTTTTGTTTGTTGTGAATATTTTGACAGTATTGACTGATATTCCAGACACAATCATAGTAAATATGTTTTAAGTAATACTGGAGGAATTGTATTTTTGGGTTAGTTGTGGGACAACTGCACAAGTACATTTTCGACACACAATACTGACTGAACATAACCATGGGACGTACACCACTAGACCATATATGTAAAGCCCTAGCCCCTGTACTGTGAGAAAATTATAAGAAGTACCATAACCAATGGGGGACTGAGACGAAAGGAGAAGAAATACCCCACTCCTGGCCAGAGTGCAGGTCTTTTGACAGGTGCACCTTGGACCATATGTCCACGTACTTAACTCCAAGGTATAGGGGGAGACTATTACAGAATAGGAGGGAGATTTCTGGACCTCTGGAGGATTTTCAAGGAAACAGAGTCCCCTGAGGGAAAAGGGGCGACACCTGACAATAGTAAGAAAATGAGCACGGAGTAGACTGGGAAAAGTGGAGCCACAAAGAAGGGGATTTAACTGCTCACGACACTGCCAGAAGAAAGATACACTAACCTGACATATGTGTCCAGGGGTACGATGGTGGATGGTTCAAATATGGCCTCACCCCCACCATATGTTGCCCCACTGCGTTGTCCACCCATACAAGGGTAAGCGTAAGAGACCTTGAGGTAGCATTGGCCAACACATGTACAGAATTGGCAAGGTTGAGGGCAGCCTGTGAAACAACACGGGTGGCAGGGTTTCCAATGTTCCCCCCAGGAAAGCCCCCACAGCTGCCTGGGGATGAATGGAAGTCGGGTTACTTCCTGTTCAGGATTGACAGTGTGCCCAAAATAACTGTTCATGTAGAACGGGAGGGAGAAACAGACAGCTTGGGGTATGAGAAGGTGGGGTCCTGGCGAGGGAATGAGGAGTGATTTTGATGACACTGAAGAAAGAGAGATAGGGGCCGAGCAAGCACCCATGACTACACCAAGAGTAGAAAGCCTGTGAGACGGAAGTTTAAGGGAAAGGTTTGGGAGGGTAGCATTGGCAAAGAAGTGTAGTGTTGTTAAGAGTGGGAAAGTAAAGGTGAAAATGCAAATGCTCTTAATACATAAGGGTGCAGGGTGACCCCATTATGGCCCATGGGTGCAAATTGACAAAAACAATCTCCTTAAAACCGTTCCACAACTCACCACTTGAGCGGGAAAATTGATTTATGCCTTTCAGAAAAACACTGCAGGGGTTCTCCTAGCCATAGGGGACATTAGAAGATTGTTAGTAGTTGCAGTAGGAGATCAGGCAGAGATAGTGTGTATTAAAGCAGAATACCTGGGAGTGACACCGAGCAACTATGCCCATGATGGGACATCATTCAATAAGATTAGAGTGCAAGTATGGAATGCACTGTAGTGGACGTTCCTGGACAACACAGACTTTCAATCAATAATGAAATGCACAATGGGGTACAAGGAAGACGGTGCACTGTACATTTTCAAGGTTCAAGAGATGTGAAGAACAGAAATGGGTAGGGGCTGGGATCAATCTACGCCCTTGTTTTTTTATCATAAAAAGAGGGCTACCTAAGGAATTGCAGAAGGTTCTCGATAAGATAACTGGGGTAGAGGCAAAGGGATGACCCAATATTCAAAGTATTATAGTGCACCATTGCAGGAGGATCAAAGAGCATGAGAAAGAAACTATCCAGAGGAGGCAGGCAGAGGAAGCAAAACGAGTTCAAAATAAACTAGTGATGGTAGCAGCAGTGTCGACAGTGCTGCCTCCAGAAGAGATGGTAGAGGAGGGGTGTGCCTCCATCTCAGCACACGCGTGGATGGCAGCAGTATGGGCAGAAAGTGGACAATGACAGTGGAGAGGAAAGCAACACTTTTCAGGACCCCAGTAGCAAGGAGGGTCACAAAGAGGACAGGGTGGGTTCTGAGGGCAAAGAGAAGGGGGATTTGGTGAACAGGACCAAGGGGTGGCGGGTCATGGCAGTGTTGGTCGCGTGGGAAATATTTACAAGAGAATACCAAAGCAGACAGGGGGATATTATAATTACAATGAACAACCCTATGGGTACCCCCTCCCAGGTAGATGACAAGGACTTGTGTAGTGAACATCCTTAATTCCAATTGAAATCCATCAGGCATATATGCAGTTGCCTCCCCAAATCCTCAGCCCTTACTGCTCACCAAGCCAAAAAAAGACTATGCAGTCACACCAGCCCACCCCAACCACCAAGCCAAGGAAAGCACATACCCATTTGTTACTGTGCCTAAGGAAGCAACAGCCCCATACCAGGGAGCAACAGTGATAGGGAGAACCCATTTTAGTTCCGGGGACAGGCACCTACCCCGACTAGAACAGCCCACTTGCATGTCTAATGACCTTACATCCAGAAGAAGAACCACTGGTGGGGCAGAGATAGGAAATAAACAATTCATCTCTATGGTGGACTCAGGAGCGGAGAAGTCATGCATTAGTGAGGGAAACATCCGCTATCAGGAAAGACTCTTGACAAGCAGGGATTCTGTGGGGCTGTTTTAATGGTTCCATACACAAAGGAGTTAGAAGTCAAGGTGGGAGGGAAGGTTGTATGAGCATCTGTCCTCTACTTCGAGACTTCCCCAGTCAACCTCCTTCGTAGGGATCTGCTTAGCAAATTGAACATGACGATAACCTTCACGGACAGGGGAATTGTCTGTGCCACCCCTGGCATGTGGTCCCTCTGAACAATGCTGGTAATACACACTTGGGCCAGTGAGGTGGTAGTGAGAGGTATCCCTGTAAATCCAGACATGTTTGTTTATGATATCAGAGTACTTGCTCGAGCTGTCCCCCAGATTACCAGAAAGCAATGGAGAGTATCTGCAGACTTCATTTTCCAGCCTGTGGCACTTCACAAAGTTGTTACTTGTACAATCTTGTGATTAGATCTGGAAGGCTTGCTTGTGTCTACTAAAAGGATTTTAGTACTAGGAACTTACCCCCATGGGTGCCAATGGCTGCTCTGTGTTATGTATCGACCCCAATGAACCACTACGAGAAGTGACAGACGAGGACCTCCTTGAAGATGGTTATAATGATAGAGAAATAATCCTTTCAATGGCAAAGGCTACAGCTGTGAGGGATTGTTCCCAAGCAAACTATCCATGCATCTCAGAATCAAGCTTGCCGCTGTAGTACACTAGAGTTGTGTGGCCCATTGAACTTTTTTGCATGAGTACTGCTGTCATGAGTGTGCCATTTTAGTGAGAGAAAATGTAATATTTCTGTGTCTAATCAGGGGAGGCGAGGACAGGAGCTGTTGAAATCACCATTTTTAGATCATTAAAACTGGTCATCATTTCTGTTGTCTACTGAATTGTGTTTCCCTCTTTTTGTGCCTCTTTGTGGCCCTGTAGGCACGGGCTGGTATATGCTCCACAATCTGAAATCCAAGCTCTACTATAGTTACACAACCTCAGGAACTTTTGCATGTCTTTCTCTGTGAGCGGCTTGGGAGTTGCGTGCACTGTATATGCTCTGTCTGGAATTATCCTCTTGCCATCCTTGGAGATAAGTTGCCATACTGTTATTGACCCCGGTGTCCCTTTGCGGGTTCCGTCCTTAACGCCTGCTAAAAGCAGGCATTAAGAAAGGACCCACAAAGGGAACTCGTAGTAGGGCACAAAGGGAATACCAGCACCGGTGTCATTAATGGTGCCCGGTATCCCTTTGCGCCCTACTTGTAATGAGGCCCTATGCCTAGGTCAGCACTATGTTGCATGCAGGTCTGTCATGCTGGAGAAGGAGGGGATTCGGAAGAGCAGATGGCTCACCAGTACAACACACAGCCTTAATTGACTCATTGATTTCTGCCCTCACAGAGCCCTCTGTGGTGGCGGTTGTTAAATGCCTAGCGCACACCCATGTAAGTGATTTCAATCCAGCACACACCCAAGTCAACGCTAAGCATGTAGTGCAAAACTGAAATCCTTATTTATTTTTTGTATAAAAGTTCATTATTCTGAACGATATACCACTCATATCACAAAAAAGGTAGCAGGTGCTCCTCTCCAGAAAGAAAATGGCATGATAACCTGTTCTGAGATGAGAGTTTGCAGCACACGCTTTTTGCTCACTGTACTTTTCACAGATGGGAAATATCCATTTGCAACTCAGGGTGAGCAACCCGAAGTTCCTTGCAAATATTTAAAAAATGGTAGCACATCACAGCCTTCTCCTGGAACCCCCCTGGTCACACTGAACCAGGAATCAGGCTGGTTTGCAAAGGTAAATATTTATTTATGTATTTAAAATGTAATCACAATATGTTTTAATAGATATACAACAATCACCAATAGGGTGACAGAACACAAAATAATATATTTAGTACACTAGGAATAGGTAATAAGCAAAACAAATGCAGCACAGAAAATAATACTTTTGTGTTGGTTCAGATCAGATAGCACTGTGGTTAGAGGTTCCCCTGAACACCCCTCAACCCCCAATAGGCAATGTAAAGAGATAGGAGGAGAGAGCAGGAATTCAGGAATGGCAGAAATCAAACAGAATATCAATCCCACTTTCCCCCAGCAAACACAAGAGAAAAACAGAATTGACTGTCCAGCTGTTAGAATGGCTTTTAAGATTGTCTTTAGAATGGACTGGGCGAAAACATCAAATATGGTCAACATTGCTGAAATTGTTATAAATTCTAATGGGAGCCGCTTTGGATAGTTGCGCACAAACACAAGCAATGATTTAGTCCAAAGAAAACATTTGAAATCTTAAAATTCAAGTCGGAAGCAATTAAAAGCTCTTTTACATGTGTAAAAATTGCGCAAAATGGAAATTTGTGGCAAACTTTTCAGTGTGCAATATTTGCGATAACGGGAGAATCGTACTGAATTGGAATGCAGTTTTGGGTTCTATGGATAGGTACAGATGTTAGCTATAAGTAGGAGTTGAAAAACTGAGGGAGTTATGGAGTTTTTAGTGGAGGTCGGTTTTGGAAATAGGCGCGAGAAGGAAAAACAGAAATGCGCTTTTAAAAATGACAAATGAGTTTGCTTACACTAGGGGATGACTATGAAGAAGCAAATACCACACAGGGATTACAATCGCTGGATCAGGATGACCACCTGATAAGGAAACCCAACTTCTTCAGATGAGAAAATGGGCAGCGCAAAGATAGTTCTAACAATACTGGTTCTGAAGGGAAGATAGGATGGGTTGGAGCTAGGGATAAGACAAGGCAAAGATACTCCTATCACTACAGGTTCTGACTGAAAGATAGGATTGCTTTGAGATAGGGACAAGACTATGCAAAGAACATATGCTATGTGACACAATTCGTCCTATTTATACTCACTGGATACATTTTTAAATGGGACTGTCAGCTCTGGTATTGGACTGGGTCTGGTATAAGAAAAACAGCACATCAGGCACGGGACTGGAACTTCTAGGTCGGTCCCCGGATTGGCACAAGATCTGCTCTCCTAGTCGGTGGGTATTTGGATCAGCTGGATGGCGAGTTCCTCAGACAAGCCCAGGGGTGGCAAGCCAGAGAATTTCTGGATACTGGTTCAAAAGGGCTTCTCATCCACACAGCGCTTTACTAAGTGGAGAGGATATTGGATTGGGGCCTTGCTGGAAATCAATAGTCTCTATTGATGGCAAGAGATTTGGCATCTTGATCTGGAAGAATAGTTAAAGCTGGATGTAGAATGCTGGATCAGAGTGCCCTGCCAGAATCAGGATGGTGGCCGGATCAGTGAGTCCCTATGTGCTCTCATCTGTCTATATTTATGCCCCAAAAATGACATCACAAATGGGTGTATGGTCTGGCTTAGCTAAGCCTGCCTCTTTGAAAGGGGATTGGGTCAGAGTCTACTCTCTGCCTTGGTAGGAGGATAGAAACAGAGTGTCAACTTTATGGTGTCATTTTATGATGCTGAGAATCCACCCCTAGTCACTGGAACACAAGGGGCCTCATTACGAGGTATGCCGGTAGCCATGCCGCTATTGGCGGCATGGCTGCCGGCAAAACCGCATCCGTGTCCGTGTCCTCGGAATGAGGACTTACCGGACCATTCCGAGTTCGGATGGCCCGGTAATTCCTCACTCGAGGACATGGACACGGTTCATCCCCATTCCCATTTCAGCCCCCATAGGGCTGAATGGGAATGGGAGAGGGAGTAAACAAAGGGCCATTACGAGATGGCCCGTTGGTTTTCCCAGGCGTGCTTAACGTGTCCCGCGAGGGGACCTCGTAATCTGGCGGAAAGGGTTGAACGGCGCTGCAGCCTTTTACAGTGCCGTTTAACCCGTTCCGCCAGGGTCGTAATGAGGCCCAAAGTCTAATTTTAGCAAAATACATATTTACACATGTGCAACCTCCATAAAAATCACATATACTGATTGCATATTTTACATAGCAGATATTCCTCAAAACCTCCTAGCTGTGGGATCATGTTACCCCTTTCTACAGAATTTTGCCCTTTTCACTATAAACACACTTTTCAATTTTTATGCAAGTTTCCACAAATGTGCGTGTTTAACATGGGAATGACTGTATACATTTTCACAATTCTAGCGGAAATACAGACCCCATAAACCCACATGTATTGCCATTCCTATTCAGAACAAGCTACACAGTTGTACTAAGTTTTCAAAGGTAATGCTAAAAATTAGGTTAATTAATCTGCCATTTTCAGATTTTGCACCCCTTTTGATAATAAGTTATACACCTGCTAAAAATGTCCATTGCATATCCTGTTAACACCAAATGGTCCGTCTTTGCCACTCCATGAAGCATGTGGTGTCCCCCTGCTTTGGAATTTTCTTCTGTCAGCCAGTAGTTTCCTGTGCTGCAGCAATTTTACGGCCTTTCACACCTTCAATGTCCTGGCTGGAGGATGGTCATTGTTCCTTTGCCTTTTGGATCAGATTCTGTTCAAACCCCGCAATTAACACCTGCCCATGAGTTTCTGCTGAGGGAAGGCCTTCCTTGTGAGAAAAAACTGCTATTCCAGTTTTGCAGCTTTAGCCAAACTAAATAAATTTTAAATTTAGCAAAACCCACATCTGTTGCATCATATACAAATACATTTCTTTTTTGGCATTAAAATCTGTGGAATCAAAACACAACTACAATCTGTATTCCCTTTTGGCAACAATCCTGTTTCTGTTTGCTAATCCAGCAAATGTTTTAGTTGTAGGTTATTTTAATGCTTTCTCAGTCTCCTCTGACAGCTGTCATTCAGGCGGCCAGGGTACTGCACCCAGATTTTGGCATGGCTGTCAGTTTTCAGACAATCCAGTTTTCTGATGAATGTTTTGCTCTTCATATCACGACTTTGTATGTTTACAATGCTTCATTAGATACAGGACTTTTAGCACCAGTCAAGAATGTGAATGTTGAAAAGTGTTGTGTTATAGGCATTTTGGAGTTTTTGGGAACAAAACAAATGTCATTTGTAGGCACATTTTTGGGTTTCATTTGCAAAGTGCTGCTTTTCTCTGTGCACTCTGTTTGCTGGTCATGGGAATCACTGGCACATTTCTGCAGGATGTGCTCTATTCCACTACACAAGCACCATGGGTGGCAGGTTGTGCATCCCTATTTTTGTGTGCTGAGACACATGTTTTTCGTAGGTTTTTGTAGGTTTTTGGTGCACAGAAGGGTTCTGCCACCATTGTTGCTGTTTCAGTCCCCATAACTGTCAGGGTGATGCCGCATAGCTTAGCGGAGTGAGTCAATACATCCCACATCCACAATACATATAAAATCTTATTGGGAAATGCGACCACTGGCGTGGCAGCCATTGAGGCAGCATGCCACTCACTACCAACATCAGTAAAATACATCATAACCACATCCAACACGGAACAACACAGTGATGCATACACAGCCCTCCCTATAGCACAAATAATCGAGCTACAGCACAGGGCACCCATAGAAGAACAGAATCTATGGTTGAAAAAATGGGTGCATGCAATCCCCCAGAGATCTCTTATGGATACAGCAGGCCACAGTAACAGTAGTGATGCCTGTGGAGTTGTTGCACACGGCATTCGAACAGGTCCATTTCCCATGCCACAGCTCTAAATAACACATTGCAGCAGACCTTCAGGAAGATTGGCTTATCCCAAACTTACAGGAGCACCTGGCAAGGATGGTGGTCCAATGTACAGCGTGTCAAGTGTTTAGCACAGGAATGACATGGAGAACTCTAAGAGGGACATTGCCCACCCTATAGGTCCCTTCTCTGAGCTGCACATTGACTATGCAGACATGGGAGAAAGGTGCAATGGGGAACAATATCTAATTGAGGTGGTGTGTCCAGTTTCCCGATGAGTTGAAGCTGGCCCTGGTGCCCACCTAGATGCCAAGTGTGCTGCAACATTTCTTTTTAGAGAAGTTTTCACCCTTTGGGGAGAGCGTGATATCCTATGATCAGACAATGGGACACATTTTTTCAATGAACTCTTCAAGAAGGTAGCAACTCTGTTGGGGATTAAACACCATATGTGCTCTATTCAGCACTCACAATTAAACAGGGTGATGGAGAGAATCAACATTCTCCTTAAAAGCAGACTTTCCAAATTATGTAACACCCTGAAAAAGAATTGGGTGTACTGCCTGCCCCTAGCACTATTTTATTTGCGCACACAGCCTAGTAAGGACCACCACCTGTCCCTCCATGAAATAGTGACTAGCCGATGCATGCACACACCCCTGTCACAGGAAAGAAGAGCATCAGATGATCATAGGGCAGCTACGATTCTGGATGAAGAGTTCCAACAGTTCAATCAGGCACCCACCCAGGTCTCGCCTAGCAATGTAGTGCGCAAATGAAAACCTTATATATTTTTGTCTATATGTTCAATATTCTGAATGATATACCACTCATATCTCACCCTTCTCAAAATACCACCCCGGTCACAACGAACCAGGAATCAGGCTAGTTTGGAACAGTAAATATTTATTTATTTATTTAGAATTTAAATCACTATATATTTTTATAGGTATAGGTAATAACAATCACCAATGGGGTGGCAGAACCCTGAATAATATCTTTAATGCACTGGGAATCAGGTAAAGAACACAAAAAGAATGCAGCACAGAAAAGGATACTTTTGGGTTGGTTTGGAGCGCTATGGTTAGAGGTTCCCCCTCCAACACCCCTCAATCCACCAATAGGCAATTTAAATAGATTTGAGGAGAGAGCAGGTACTCAGGAATAAGATAGACCAAACAGAATATCACTCCCACCTTCTCCCCTTAAACACAAGAGAAAAACGGATTTGACTTTTCAACTGTCAGGATGGCTTTCAAATTGGCAGAGCAAAAACACTAAATGAGTTCAAAAATGCTTAAATTATTAAACATTTCTATGGGAGCTGCTTTGAACATATGCAAGCAATCACAAGCAATGATTTCATCAAAAGAAAACAATTGGAATCTCAAAAGAAAAGTGGGAAATAATGTAAATGCAATTCACATGTGTAAAACTTTTGCAAAATGTAAAATTTGTGGCAAACTTTTACTATGCAGTTTTTGACAAAAAATGGGTCAACCGCACTGCTTCGGACTGCGGGTTTTGGTTGTGGATATAGCTAAGGATGTTAAGGATCAGTGCGAGTTTCTGTCTTTAAAACTAAGAGCTTTATAGAGGTTTTAGTGAGAGGTGTTTTTTGAAAATAAAGACATGAATTTGGAAAAGAACTTCAGTTTAAAATCAGAAAGTATAAGTTATGCTTTTACTGAAGACTAGAACATGCAGACTAGACAACCAGGTTGGTTCGAAGTAAGCTCTGAGACTGATTCATGACTTCAGTAACAGATCCCCAGCACCTTCCCTGGCGGAACCAGTCCAAACACTCAAAGTCGGATTTATGGATAAGAATTACACAAATAAAAATGACTATGAAAATGACGCTTTAGCAAATAGACAAGGTAGATAGCACTAAAGATTTTGACACTGTTACTGGTTATGGAATTAAGGCTAGTTCTGGGATTTAGAGTGGACAAGAAAATGCAAGGTATACAATAGTTTTCTAGCATCCTGTTAATACTCACAATCCACTGGGATTTAAGATTTTTGGCCGTCAACATTCTGGTCAATGGATCAGTCTATCAGGGAAGGACAGCACATCAGCTAGGATCAGCTGGGCCGGTCACCAGAACTGCACAGGATCTGCCCTTCTGGTTTCTGGATATTTCAGATCAGTGGGATGGCAAGTTCATCAGGCAAGCATTTATTTTAGCAAGCCAGATAGTTTCAGGATGCTTCCCTACACCACAGCGCTTCACTAGGTTGTAAGGATTAGTTAAGGTTGAGGCCTAGCTGAAAATGGTTCAGCTACTGCTTGGCCTTGTCATTGGCATCTGGATCTGGAAGGATGTTGAAGGCTGGATGTTGAAAGCTGGAAAAAAGTGTTTCACTGGAATCAGAACAGAGAGTGTCTATGTGTTGTCAGCTGTCTCTATTTATCCTTTCAAATGACATCACAAAAATGGGTGTATGGTCCGGCTTAACTAAACTTTCCCCTGTGAACTGGGATTGGATCAGAGCCTCATCTCTGCCCTGCATCCGAGTGATTGGATCAAAACCAGATGATGTCACGTTTATGGTTTGGTGTTTACAATCCTTAGAAACCTCTCCTAGCCACTAGTATCAAAATCAAATTTTGTCCTAAATACATATTTACACATTTGTAACCTCTACTAAAATCAGATACAAGGATTACATATTTTATGGAGTATCTGTTCATCAAAATCCCACAGCTGTGAGACTTTGTTTCGCCTTTTTGCCGCATTTTGTCGATTTCGCCAAGAAAACATTTTCCAAACTTTCTCCAATATTCCACAAGTATGCGTGTTTTACATAGGAATGTGTGTGCATAGTTTAACATTTCTAGCATAAATACAGTTCCCATAAAACCACGTAGATTGCCATTCCTGTTCAGAATATGCTAGAAAGTTCCACCACGTTTTGAAATGTAGGGACAAAAATTAAATTAACAACTCTGTCCTTTTCATATTTTTCACCACTTCTGATAGTGAGTTATAAGTCTCTAAAATGTCCATTATATATTCTTGGCAGCAAATGGTCCGCCTTTTGTCTGTCTCTGGAGGCAAGGAGCAGCCCCCACCTTTGGGATTTCCTTCAAGGAACAGCCCCACCTTTGGGATTTTGTTCTGCAAGCCTAGTTTATGACCATTGCACATGTCACATGTCCATTTTGTGGCTTGGAGAATCTGCCATGGTTCCGTCCTTGGCTGCAGACACAAGTCTGTTCTACCCAAAATTACCATGTGTGAGTGAGCATCTGCTGAGAGGAATGCCCTCCCCTTGGGTGGAAACCTGTTTTTTTAACCTCTTGCAGGCAAAGCCAACCTAAAACAAACTTGTTGCATCAATTATATTCTTAGATTTAAACCTGTGGGATCAAAACAACTGAGATCTATGTTACTTTCAGCACCAATCATTTTATATTTGCTAATGTTGGCTGATCTTTACTTTTAGACCACTTTACAGTTTAATCAGGAGAGCCCATTTGACAGGGGCTGTCACTCACTGTAAGCCCAGTGTGGCTGCACACAGATTTTTGACAGGGGCTGTCATTCACAGGCAATCCAGTTTTGCTTAGAAAATGTTTTGCTCTTAACATTTCAGGACTTTGTAAATTCACAGTGCTTCATTAGATTAAATACATTTTAGTGCCAAGTAAGATTTTCAGTGTTGGAAAGTGTTATGTGCAGACATTTTGAAGTTTCAGCAGCAAAATAAATGACATTTACAGGCAAGTTTTGGGGTTTCACTTCCAAAGCGCTACTGCTCCCTCTGCACTCTAGGTTTACTTGTCATGGAGTCCACTGGCATTTTTTCTGCATTGCGTGCTCTGTTCCACCACACATGCACCATGGGTGGCAGGTTGAGCAGCCATCTTTTTGTGTGTTTAAACGTTTTTTTGGCGCACACAAGGTTTTTACCGCCATTTTGCTGTTTCTCATACCATAGATAGCAGAGTGAGGCCGCATAGTATAGCAGAGTGGGTCAATACATCCCACAGTACCACGCAGAGGACAGGGAGACTAGGACTACCCCACTGACAGACACAGTCCCTACTCAACCATTATTGCCTGGGAAATGAGTCTATGTCAGAAGCTTTGTCCGAAAATGGAACGCACCCAGGTTCCATGGGCCCTATGAAGTTGTGTTAACCACCCCTCTTGCAGTAAAGTTGAACGGGCTGAGATATTGGAAGAATTAGTGTTACTAGGGCCTACAACTATGAATGTGGCTACATTTGAAGACAATTTTGTTTATTATACTTATGTTTGAATTAGGGTTTTATCTAAAAGAAGGGGGGAGAGGTCTAAATGGGCCTGGAACAAAAGTATACCTGTGAACATTACAGGATTAGATTTGAATGAAACAGCGATACCCTCAAATGTTACTTTATCTCTTTTTAATGTAACTGAAATGCCATTGCAGGGCCCCAGTTCTATGCTTATGCATTTTACAATAGATAAAATCACCTCTACCACCTTCCCTGATCTAAATGAAAGGATAAATGTGTGCACATTGGTAACAGCAGTTGAAATTCGCACAACTAATGAAACAGATTATAATAGTATCCCTGTAAAAAGTAGCACCTCTCAAATGACAATATGTAATACTAGAATGTTTAAACTACTAATGCCAGGGGTAAAAAAAAAACACTATGCAATGCTAACATTACCGCGCAGTAACAGGAAGAGAAGGCAAGCGCACCCACGCAAATATGATGCATATCATGGTTTAAGACTAGATTTGGTGGACGACATTCGCCACCCAGAAACACTCAAACAGTTGGTACTCCGACATGAGCGCAAAGGGAAGGCTAATGACTAATGGGTACCCATAATAGAAACACAATGGGCCTCATTACAAGGTAGCAGGTAAGGTATTACCGGCAGCGGTAAGGGTGCCGGTGCCGGTAATCCCTTACCTCCATATTCCGAGGTCTCTTAGCGGGTCCCTTCCTTAACACCTGGTCTCACCAGGTGTTAAGGCGGGACCCGCTAAGGGACTTCAGAGCTAATAACGGTACCGCAAATTGTGGTACCATTATTAGCTACTTCCCCATTCCCATTGAGCCCTATGGGGTTTGAGATTTCTGGGAGAAGACCATACATTTGCTGTCCTCGATGTTTATTATGAGACCATTAACTGCCGAATATGTGACCAAAGCATCCAACATTATTTTCAACTCAGCAGGCGTATAATCTAAAATGACGAGATTGTCCGCATAGGCGATCCAGCCTATGAAAAAATTCTTAATTTTAATCGGGTTGGCAGCATAGATGTTAATAGTATGGCTGCGATCATACACCCCTGTTTAACACCACAGTGTGTTGTTATGGGTTTAGAGGGTTTTCCAAGTGCATTTAAGCAAACACAAACAAATGTATCTTCATGAAGGAACATCAACATATGAAGTAAGCCTGGGGGAATCCCCCAGGCATCGAGTGTCCGCCATCGATTGCTGCGGAAAAATCAATAAATGCACAATGTGCATCCCATTTATGACGTTGCCGAGAATGTTCAATGGCAGAGCTCAAAATGAGTAAGTTATGTTCTTTGCTCGATTTATCTCTAAAACCTATTTGATTCTGGGGCAGAATCTTATTGCGGGATATCCAAGTGTTGCGTTCAAAGAGAAGGACTTTGGTAAAGGTTTTAGAAATGGAGTCCAACATGGCAAGCATACGGAAATTGGATGGCACATTCCAAGTGCCTTTCTTGTGGACAGTCAAGATAGTCCATGTTTGCCAATGTGTGAGATAAGGATATGCAAGGCAGCACCCAATAACGGGGGATCGCTTTTGATGATAAGGTTACAAATGCCATCAGGCCCAGCAGCATGCGAAGATTTCAGTTTCTCAATAATAATAGCAAGGACGCTCTCAGTGCAATTCCACTGAGCTTCTGGAATCGGGAGGGCAGGTCTGGGGATTCGACCCGGCCAAATGTCGATTTGACATGTATCGCCCATGCATCCTCATTGATACAATTAAGAGATAAGTCTAGTTTTTTATTTTTCGAGAGCAATTGCATGCCATTACCATCACCATTCAGAGCAAAACAGGCACGTTTCTGCCAAAGTTGCAGCTCAGTTTCTTTTTTATGGGTTTTTAACCAGGATTTGTAGGTTTGTTTAAGAGTCCTAATCTGGGCCACAATCGATGGCATGGGGAGCTTCATGTACTGTTGATCAATGGTATGTTTGATTGTATGCTGCAGATCTCTTTTAGTTAATTGGATCAATTTGTCATTGCCAGTTTTAAAGGCAGAGGCAAATTAGCACGTTCAAATACAGTTTTACAGGATCATTCTTCGACGGTTTTACCTTTTATTTCATTCATAATTTCTGAAAGTTGTTAATCATATCATCATTGTAGTTGCAGTCAGATCCATAAGAGCTAATACATTTTGGTAGGAGTAACATGGATTTAGTTTTGGCTTTGAGGATGTTATGCTTTTTCCTCAAGATACGATTCTGTCCCTGATTAAGTGATACCTGCCCATTCAGATCATGTGCAGATGAAAGATTATCTACGCGATTATTATCAATGAGGAGGCATAAGGGCAAATGGTCGCTCTCATCTCGACGCCAATACCCATATCAACAATATATTGCATTCCTAAGTAGTTCGAAAAGATATAATCCATTGTCGATACGACTTATGACGATGCAAAATAGCTAGATGATGGACCTCCTGACGACTATGGAAGGCGGTGTTTGCAAATAGATCGGGATTTGCACATTCGCACCATCTGAAGATGCTGAAAACGAGACAATTACAGGTCATAGCCGTTGTACACGATCTAGAGGTGAAAATGAAGAAAGAAGCTGGGGTCTAGGAAGAGGATTGGTTCACTCTGGCCTTCAGCTGGGTCCTGCCGTGGCTCGACATATTGGTGAAAATGCTATTCCGTATCATCATGGTTATCCAGGCTGATCTTTTGCACGTGTCAATTAGGTCTGCAGTCTTGTGCCAAAGCTATGCCTAAAAGTGCAATGATGATGGTCACTATTGGGAATAAATGGAGATTCAAACTGAGCAAGATGACCGCTCGGCTCACCACATTGTCCCCATCCTTATTGCCCTATTGGCGATATAGTTGACATCTTGTACCACACAACCATTGTACTTCCCCCTGATCCCAAAAACTATTAAAAAGTGTGGGTGGATTTGGCAGGCGACAGGGGTGCATATACATGACCTACACACCTGAACAGTATGCGCAGAGAGGGGAAATCTTAAGGCATGTGTGCAGGGCCTGGATGCCAATAAAGGGAACATCATCATGGGACGAAGCAGAAAGGAGCGCAAATGAGCATAAATATGGGGGGATTTGTTACTGTAGAAGTCATGAAAGGGGGAATGTTGGGATGGAAATTAGCCTATCCCATCACCATAGGTGCTCCCAGGTAAGGAGAACACCATATGAGGTGATGTAAAATACAAGGGGGGAGTAATCTGTGGTATCAGATAACATGTAGAGGCACTGTAGTGCGTAGAAGTAAATGCATGGCACTAGAAAACCCATGGCCCAAGACTCTATTTTGTATTAGCCCAAATGGGATAAGTTGCAGGCTTGCGCTGTTCATGTTCCTGGTTCACTAGGCCTAATTTCCTTAAAACAGCCTGATTACACAGAGCCAAGTCCCCACGGAAGTACATTTGCCCCTCGTTCCTCCAGTGTTGCAAATATTTAGTATCTTCTAAAGGAATGCACCCTGCACAAGCCTGAGACAACACTAGGCTCCGCGCTGTGTCCATTCATCTTCACTAAACTGCCATTAGGCATCTAAACCCCCACCCAGCTTGTCCAGATCCAGCCCCATACCACTGACCCAACCCCCACACCTTTGCATTCCCTGATAAACAAGCGACCCCCTGTCCAAACACAAATCAAGTGTTTATAGAAGATCTAATCATGCACGGCTGTAGTTCTTTAGAGCATGAAAACATATCCCTAGTAACACGAGGTACATTGAGGGATAATTTAAAGATCAAAACCCCAGGTGGAGACCTTGAGTGAGGGAACCATTGGTATCAATGAAGCCCTAAATGTGTGAGTCAGCGTGAATGTATTTTATCCTCTCTTCCACCTGGCACCATTTCCTGTGCCGCACAGGTGCCTGCCATAATAAATGAATAAGCAGGCTTAGCATGTTTAATTTAGACAGAATCAATGTATTAATGTGTGTCACAACCTTCAACATACGGATGAGCCCAGCTGACCCACATGGATCCAGACCAATCGGAAATAACTAACCAATTACTGCCTGGCATCCCCTATGGAGCATGCTCATGTGTAGGGTACCTCCAATAATTGGCACCCAATTGTTCTGTATATTATAACAAATGTGTGGTTTTTAAGCCCATATTTGTAACTGTAAGAGTCAGAGTGATCTCGAGCAGAAGAGTAATTTGCTGATATTTGTATTCTGTGCAATTAAACCTTGTTATCCTTGCAACACTATCTCCTGTCCTACTTCCCTAACGGGTTGTCTTTATTCTGGTGTGTGCGTAAAAAGGGACTCACCTTCAGATTCTACAGCAGTTAGAGAACATAGACCAAGCTACACTAAACAAAATACAACTGCATGCATGGGGGAGCACAGATTACAGATTAAACAGAAACTCACACAAGAGGTTCTGGTTAGAAAGACTGCTTGCTTTATCAATATTGCACTGCGTCAATATCACGTTCCACTGAGGTGTCCAACATATAGACATCAAACACCTATGTGAATGGATGTCTGTTGTCTGTCCCTGTTGATGACTGATCTGTATTCATGATGCCTGAGTCACTGAGTCACTCAGGAGGGCGTACAACAACATTTACTTCCTAAAGGCTGATCCCACACTTGTCAAATACCGGTCAAAACATGTTCAATAGGTGTCAGTGATGTACTTCCTATTGATGATGTCAATATGTTTCTTGACCTTCCCATTTTAGTTGGTAAAATGTGTGCTAGTTGGTGTTATTCTTCCTGCCTGCATTGTTTCTCCAATTAATATTTCTAGAACAGCAGCAAAGCATTGTTTCACATGTGCACATTGCCCCTTCATTTCTGCAGTCCTTCCTCCTTAACAAATGAATTTGGAAAGGAGAAATGTTTTGCTTTAAAAAGTGGGTCCATAAGGGAAGCCAGCATTATCTTTAAAAGGCAAGACCTTTAACTAGCCAGATTGCAATTACAGAGCAAGTCATAGGCCCTCTTGGTGTTGGCCAGGTCCACTTAAGCTGGTACATCAGTATTACATTCTCACTGTGGGATGTATTTGTGATGCTGGAAATGTATCAGAGGGACAGGGCCTCTGAATCCTTGTCCTCTTCTGCCTTTTATCGTGTGTTCTGTTATGTTTTCTGCCCAGGAATCCATTTGGGACTCCTGGCAGTGCAGCTCTCTCTTTTGGTTTGGTGAACAGACCCCTGGGATACCCTTATGGCACCCATGGGTGGGGGGGTACAACCCTGTGCCCCTAGTGTATGTTTTTGGGCACCTGTGGGTGGCCCACAGAGCAGGGTATGGGCTGGTGGCAGCTCCATGCTGAATTGGACAGGTGCTCTGGGTGTCCTCCATTTTGGGATACCCAGGCCCTGCCATTGGGATCAGTTGATTCCTGATAGAAACAAGATGGCCCCTGTGGCCTCTTGCTTTCTATTGCCTGTTGTCTTGTTTTCCCAAAGTCCTGGGATGCCCTGACTCTGTCCCTTCCCCCTGACTGGCTGTTGGGTGGAAGTTCCATATATGGTGTTGTTGTGAAGGCCCAGCTAGACTGACTGGAGCCTTCCCAGTGACTGTATGTTGTGGGTACCTCCTGTGGGTGGGACCTGGGTGAATGGAGTGTGTGACCAATATACACTCCTTGTTGTGGTTGTCTGGTTTCTGGCATGAGAGACAAAGACTGAGACAGCCCTGCCCGAAACTGGCCTGAATGCAGTGTGTAGTGTTGAATGGCTGGGTACTTGTCCCAATCCACATTCCTTGTTGTGAGTGTCTGAAAGGGAGGAGTGTGGCCTGAATGCACTGTGTGCCTGATTGGCTGACTGACTGCATGAATGCCCTTCTGTGTGATTGGCTGCTGTGTGTGTGCCAGCAGTGTGGATGAGAGACAGAATAGTATATCTGGGGACCTCTCACCACTGGAAATTGTTCAGAAGCATTCAGAAGCTGAGTCTCCACTCAAGAGTAACTGGATTTGCTGATCCTCGACGTCCAGCTGGAAGAAGAAGACTTGCTGTGGCATTTGCTTCGACGGAACTGAAGGTTGTCGAAATCGTCGAGGACTGACCCGAGAGAGGACCTGGTAAGGCGCCCTCTTCCCGTGCTCCGAGGGACCATCGAGCACCGCTGAATCTTCGCCGAAGCGCCCTGGAAGTCAGACCCTCGAAAGGCTGCCGACCCGAGACGGGACCGCCGAGGAGATCGAAGTGAAGCACCCGGACATCGACGCTGTCGAAGTCCATTGCCGTCGACCAGGGTTCGCAGGTCTGTGTAACCGCTGGAGGCCCGTCGAAGTTGTGTTGCCCAGCCGTGGGAACCACTTGACGCCGTGCCGCCGACGATCGGAGCCGTCCGCTCCATTGCCTAAGAACATTCAATCGAAGGACTCTCTCGACCGCATCGTCGACCGCTTATCCTGCCGGAGAAAGTCGAGGACGACCAACGCGCCGAGGAGACACCTGCCGGTGGGTTTCCCGCCACCCGACGACCCCAAAGACTCGGACGACTCGACGCCCTTGCTGGGCTCCCGTCTCTACAATCTTTGCGGTCCAGAACTATTGTCATCGAGGTGCCCCGCACACCTCCGCCTTGCAGGACGCCGACGCCCCGACGCCGACGAGCACCGCTCGGACGGAGCTGCCGCCTCTTCGACAACGTTCGGCCTCGTTCGTCGACGGACGTTCGACGCCCCGTGCCTCCCGCCTGAAAAGGAAGGCATTCAAGAAGGGCCGTCGATTCCCCGTCGCCGAACAGCGAGTCCCTCGACGCTTGTCGACGCCTTTTCGAGGAACTCGACTCCACCAGGTACATTGGGGGGGTAAAAACATTATAGGAGAAAAATAGACTATTGAACAATATCTGGACTGGGCTGGGGTTATATCTCTTTATTTTGCAGGTTGCCCAGGTGGGGGGATCTCCACACAGAACTGTGTCCAGTAGCAAGGGCCAGTATTCTGCCTATTGTTTCAACCCTCTGTTATCTCTCCTCTCTCTATTGCTGGTTTCCTTCTTATTGATCTGTGTGCCATTTCTACAGTATTGTGAATGCACTTTAATGAGGTCTAATATTAGTGGTACCACTTGAGAATTGTAGATATTTACCATTGCTGATTTTCCTGAGCACAAAGTGCGTTATTGTGATAAGTGTACATAACCCTTGAATATTAATTATATAAAGACTGTGTTTTCAGTAATACAGTGTGTGGACATTCCTTTGTGGGGGCTTGGGGATACACTGTACTTAAGAACCAGCCTGCATCACCTCCTGAGAAGCTAGGCCTTGATTGCTCGTCCATCGCTACCGTATTAGAGAATCTTGGCTGGGGTCCTCTGTGCCTCCCCTCTACCATATAGAGAGCAGAAGTACAGACCCCCCCACCGGTCTTCTTTACAAAGCTGGTGGCAGCGGTGGGATGCTTATGGTTTTAAGACTCAGTGTATAACCGTGCCACTTACAAAATATCCGCACTTTTATTAGATTAAGGTTTGGGTGTGTACCAAATAACTGCATTACAAGCAATGGAGGCCATTGCAAATGGTAAATTGACTCGGATGAGCTTAGAGGCTCTCCAGAGTGCTTGTGAAGCCAGGGAGTTAGACTTTGTGGATAAGTCTAGGGCTGAGCTGATAGCTGCCCTGGTGGATTACCAGACTGATGGTGAAACTCTTGAGGAAGGGGGGGATGCAACCAGTGAGGACTCTGCCCCTGGGGTTGTCGCTGAATCTGTTTCTGGGAATGCCACCATTCCTGCTGCCTCTGTTCCAAACCCCAGCAATTCCATGGAACTTGAGTTATTGAGGATGAAGTTAGCCTTTGAATATCGCAAGTTGGAAATAGAAGCTGAGCTTAAGAAAGAGGAGCTGGCCCAGCAAGTGGAACTCAAGAATAGGGATCTTGAACTCAGAAATAAGGACCTTGAACTCAAAAGCCAGGACACTGAATGTCAGAGAATCCAGCTAGAGAAAGCCAGAGTGGAGACTTCAGCTAGATCCAGTGAGAGTGTCAGGTCCCCAGCCACCAAGTTTATGAAAGATTTGGTTGGTGTGTTTGTGGAGGGTTCAGATATCCTCCAATGGATTGAAGCGTTTGAAATGGCTTGTGCAATTCATGATGTAGATAAAAGAGATTGGGCTAAGTGTTTGTTAAGCAGAGTGCCTCAAACTGGATATGACTGTATTCTGAAGCTGAGTGTGGAAGAAAGGGGTCAGTATGAGTGTATGAAGTCTGCTTTGATTGCCAAGTTTGGCAAGACACCTGCCCAATACCTTAAAAGGTTCAGGGAATTTAAGAAAAGAGAGAATGTGTCTTGGGTTGACTGGGTGAGTACTGCGCACATGAACATGATGGGGTGGATTGATGGATACAAGGTGAAAACTTTTGTTGAGTTGTCCCACCTCTTGTTTTTTGAGCATTTTTCTGAAGCCTGTTCACCAGAGCTGCGTCAGTATGTGGCTGACCAGAACATTTTGGACCCCTTTAAGCTGGCTAGGTTGGCTGACAAGTGGGTCTCCCACCGGGTGTCCCCTAAGGACTCCAGTGGGAAGGACAAGGACAAAGAAAAGGGGGCCTCTCAGAAAGCTGAGGAGTCCCAAAAGCAGTCACAGTCGGGTAAACCAAAACCTTCCTCTCCTAAGACCCAAAAATCTAGTGGGGATAAGTCCTCTGTGGGTGGGAATAAGAGTAGTGGTCCACCTGCTGCAAAGCAGGCTCCCAGTGGTTCCAGTACCGTACCCCGCACTCCTGGCACTTGTTGGGATTGTGGGGCTCTGGATCACAAAAGGGGTGACCCCAAGTGTAAAGGTAAGGCACTTGGAGTACAGGCTGTCAGCCTGACCTACCCTTACCCCGTGTCTGAGGTGGAGGCCACTGTCCTCCCCTCCTCTACAGGAATCACATTTGGTGCTCCAGTAGAGATTTCCTTAGTGTCCCTTGGGGCCTGGGACCAGTACGCAGAAGTACTGGCGACTATCCCGCAGAACACCCGTAGGTTTTTGAGAAGTGTCCTCTTGAATGGCCAGCCTTCTACTGGTTTGAGAGACACTGGGGCAAGCATGACAGTGGTGGACAGGACCCTGCTCAAGCCAGAGGACTATGTAGGTGCTCCTCTGAGAACCACCAGGTTAGCTGGTGGGCCTCCCAAATTATCGCCTGTAACCCTAGTCACACTCATGATTGGAGACAAGACAGCAAAGCTTCCTGTCCTGGTTCAGGACAATGTCCCTGCTAACATTCTGTTAGGAAACGATCTAGTAGAGTTGGGGTTGATCTCGGATGGTCTTCCCATGACTGCTGCTGCAGTCACTAGGTCACAGGTGACACCGGGTCTGGCTGTGAGTCAGGTATCCGAGCCAAAGGCGAGGCCTAAGGCAAGAAGAAGGAAGACCAAGAAGGCCACCTCTGTGGAGGGAACACCTTCTCTTCCTGCTGTTCCGACAGCACCCAATGGGATCCATGCTCCGGACGGGCTGGGTCCAGCGGAAAACCCAAACTCAACTCCTGTGGGAGAAGAGACAGAAGACTCTCCTGTGGGAGAGGTTCTCAACCCGGAGGATCATCCCGACCTTCAATGCTTGTTAGCTGAAGGGGGACCCTCCCGGGCAGACTTCTGTAAGGGACAGAGAGAGTGCCACTCTCTCGAGGGCCTGAGGAAACAGGCCCTGTCCCAGGCACAAGGTGAAGTGCCTAGGACATTCAAGATTTATTGGGAGGGTGAGCTCCTTGTTAGTGAGCCCACTAAGCCCGAACCTGGTGCCCGCAAGAGGTTGGTGGTACCCCAGGTTTACAGGCCCTTCCTACTGCAGTTGGCGCATGAGGTGCCCTTGGCTGGTCATCTTGGGACCAAGAAGACTAAGCAGAGGCTCTCTGCCCATTTCTACTGGCCACGGATGGGAGTAGAGGAGGAGTCCCACTGCAGGACCTGCCCAACTTGTCAGTTGTCTGGCAAGACTGGAGGCAGGGTCATTGCCCCACTGCAGCCATTACCAGTGGTTGGCACCCCATTTGAGAGGGTGGGCATCGACATCGTCGGTCCCCTTGACCCTCCCACTTCAGGTGGACATCGGTTCATCCTGGTCTTGGTAGATCATGCCACCAGGTACCCTGAGGCAATACCCCTTCGGACTGTTACTGCCAAGGTGGTTGCCAGGGCTCTCCTGGGCATTTTCACCCGTGTTGGATTCCCCAAGGAGGTTGTCTCTGACCGAGGATCCAACTTCATGTCTAGTTACATGAAAACCATGTGGAAAGAGTGCGGGGTAACCTACAAGTTCTCCACCTCTTACCACCCCCAGACCAATGGTCTGGTTGAGAGATTTAACAAAACTCTCAAGGGCATGCTAGGTGCTTTGGAAGAGCCCCTAAGGAGGAAATGGGATCTCCTCCTGCCATGCCTGCTGTTTGCTTACAGAGAGGTACCTCAAGAGGGTGTTGGTTTCAGCCCCTTTGAGTTACTCTTTGGACATCCCGTGAGGGGGCCCCTCGCCTTGATCCGAGAAGGCTTGGAAGCCACCCCTCCAGGTCCCGCCAAGCAAGTGGGGGACTATGTGTTAGGCCTCAGGCGGAGGATGACACAAATGATGGGTCAGGCAACAGCAAATCTCAAGGCCAGCCAGGAATTGAATAAGTACTGGCATGACCTGAAAGCTTCGCAAGTGGATTGGACTCCGGGACAGGAAATCCTTGTGATGGAGCCTACCAAGCCTAGAGCTTTGGCAGACAAGTGGACTGGACCCTTCAGGATCATCTCCAAGATGGGCGAAGTCAATTATCTGGTGGACATGGGAGCCTCTGGGGTAGCCCCCCAGGTATTCCATGTCAACAGGCTCAAGCCTTTCCACAGGCGAGCAGAAGTCTCATGTCTCTTGCTAGCTTCAGGGCAAGAAGAGGATGAGAGTGAGCCCCTTCCTGATTTGCTGCATAGCAACCCTCAGGATGGCTCAGTGGAGGGAGTACAACTCTCTCCCGATTTGACAACAGAGCAGCAGAGGGCCTGCCGGGCTTTGCTCCAGCAGTATGCCCCTCTGTTTTCACTGACACCGGGCCTTACACCGTGGTGTAAGCACGAAATTGACACTGGTGACAGTGTGCCTGTCAAAAGCAGGAGCTATCGTATGTCAGATACCGTCAAAAACCACATCCAGGCTGAGGTCGCCAAGATGTTGGATCTGGGTGTTATTGAACCCTCCACCAGTCCCTGGTCCAGTCCAGTGGTCCTTGTCCCCAAGGCAAGTTCCCCGGCGGGTACCAAGGATTGGAGGTTCTGTGTGGACTACCGAGGAGTCAATGCCGTCACCAAAACTGACGCGCACCCATTGCCCAGGGCTGATGAGCTCGTGGACACTATAGGTGCTGCCAAATTTGTGAGCACCTTTGACCTTACCTCAGGCTATTGGCAAATAGCTCTGACGGACCATGCCAAGGAAAAGACGGCATTCTCCACACCTGAGGGACTCTACCAGTTTAGGGTCATGCCCTTTGGGTTGAAGAATGCCCCTGCCACCTTCCAGAGATTGGTCAACCATGCGCTCAGTGGGCTGGAAGCCTTTTGTGTGGCTTACTTAGACGACATTGCCGTCTACAGTTCCACCTGGGAAGAGCATTTGACACATCTGGATAAGGTGTTGCAGGCCTTGAAAAGGGCTAACCTCACTATCAAGGCCACCAAGTGCCAGATAGCTCAGGGGAAAGTTACCTATCTTGGTCATGAGGTAGGAGGGGGTCAAATCCAACCTCTCTCCAGTAAAGTACAGGACGTACAGAACTGGGAGACTCCCACTACTCAAACCCAGGTGAGAGCCTTTTTGGGCCTCACTGGGTACTATCGCAATTTCATGGCAGACTATGGAACCATAGCTGCACCCCTGACAGCTCTAACTTCACCCAAACAGCCTAGGAAGGTTAATTGGACTGAAGACTGTCAGAGGGCCTTTGATGGCTTGAAAGAAAGTCTGTGTAGGGCACCTGTGTTGAGTGCGCCTGACTACAGCCGACCCTTTATCGTCCAGACGGATGCCTGCGACACCGGAATTGGAGCTGTCTTGTCCCAGTTAGATGACAAAGGGAGAGAACATCCTATCATATTCATCAGTAGACAACTCAAGGGTAGAGAACTTAGGTGGGCTACTGTTGAAAAGGAATGTTTTAGTATAGTTTGGAGCCTTAGGCGTTTTAGGCCCTACCTTACGGGGTCCACCTTCAAGGTCCAAACAGATCATAAGCCCCTGAAGTGGCTTATGCAGATGAAGGGTGAGAATCCGAAATTGCTCAGGTGGTCGATTAGCCTACAAGGGCTAGACTTCACCATAGAGCACAGACCAGGGAAGAGTCACGATAATGCAGATGGCCTTTCCAGAAGGTATGTTGACCGTCTGGATGAGGGTGTCTATCCCGTGGGAGATTAGGCACCCTCCACCTCAGTCTGGGGGGGGCGACTGTGATGCTGGAAATGTATCAGAGGGACAGGGCCTCTGAATCCTTGTCCTCTTCTGCCTTTTATCGTGTGTTCTGTTATGTTTTCTGCCCAGGAATCCATTTGGGACTCCTGGCAGTGCAGCTCTCTCTTTTGGTTTGGTGAACAGACCCCTGGGATACCCTTATGGCACCCATGGGTGGGGGGGTACAACCCTGTGCCCCTAGTGTATGTTTTTGGGCACCTGTGGGTGGCCCACAGAGCAGGGTATGGGCTGGTGGCAGCTCCATGCTGAATTGGACAGGTGCTCTGGGTGTCCTCCATTTTGGGATACCCAGGCCCTGCCATTGGGATCAGTTGATTCCTGATAGAAACAAGATGGCCCCTGTGGCCTCTTGCTTTCTATTGCCTGTTGTCTTGTTTTCCCAAAGTCCTGGGATGCCCTGACTCTGTCCCTTCCCCCTGACTGGCTGTTGGGTGGAAGTTCCATATATGGTGTTGTTGTGAAGGCCCAGCTAGACTGACTGGAGCCTTCCCAGTGACTGTATGTTGTGGGTACCTCCTGTGGGTGGGACCTGGGTGAATGGAGTGTGTGACCAATATACACTCCTTGTTGTGGTTGTCTGGTTTCTGGCATGAGAGACAAAGACTGAGACAGCCCTGCCCGAAACTGGCCTGAATGCAGTGTGTAGTGTTGAATGGCTGGGTACTTGTCCCAATCCACATTCCTTGTTGTGAGTGTCTGAAAGGGAGGAGTGTGGCCTGAATGCACTGTGTGCCTGATTGGCTGACTGACTGCATGAATGCCCTTCTGTGTGATTGGCTGCTGTGTGTGTGCCAGCAGTGTGGATGAGAGACAGAATAGTATATCTGGGGACCTCTCACCACTGGAAATTGTTCAGAAGCATTCAGAAGCTGAGTCTCCACTCAAGAGTAACTGGATTTGCTGATCCTCGACGTCCAGCTGGAAGAAGAAGACTTGCTGTGGCATTTGCTTCGACGGAACTGAAGGTTGTCGAAATCGTCGAGGACTGACCCGAGAGAGGACCTGGTAAGGCGCCCTCTTCCCGTGCTCCGAGGGACCATCGAGCACCGCTGAATCTTCGCCGAAGCGCCCTGGAAGTCAGACCCTCGAAAGGCTGCCGACCCGAGACGGGACCGCCGAGGAGATCGAAGTGAAGCACCCGGACATCGACGCTGTCGAAGTCCATTGCCGTCGACCAGGGTTCGCAGGTCTGTGTAACCGCTGGAGGCCCGTCGAAGTTGTGTTGCCCAGCCGTGGGAACCACTTGACGCCGTGCCGCCGACGATCGGAGCCGTCCGCTCCATTGCCTAAGAACATTCAATCGAAGGACTCTCTCGACCGCATCGTCGACCGCTTATCCTGCCGGAGAAAGTCGAGGACGACCAACGCGCCGAGGAGACACCTGCCGGTGGGTTTCCCGCCACCCGACGACCCCAAAGACTCGGACGACTCGACGCCCTTGCTGGGCTCCCGTCTCTACAATCTTTGCGGTCCAGAACTATTGTCATCGAGGTGCCCCGCACACCTCCGCCTTGCAGGACGCCGACGCCCCGACGCCGACGAGCACCGCTCGGACGGAGCTGCCGCCTCTTCGACAACGTTCGGCCTCGTTCGTCGACGGACGTTCGACGCCCCGTGCCTCCCGCCTGAAAAGGAAGGCATTCAAGAAGGGCCGTCGATTCCCCGTCGCCGAACAGCGAGTCCCTCGACGCTTGTCGACGCCTTTTCGAGGAACTCGACTCCACCAGGTACATTGGGGGGGTAAAAACATTATAGGAGAAAAATAGACTATTGAACAATATCTGGACTGGGCTGGGGTTATATCTCTTTATTTTGCAGGTTGCCCAGGTGGGGGGATCTCCACACAGAACTGTGTCCAGTAGCAAGGGCCAGTATTCTGCCTATTGTTTCAACCCTCTGTTATCTCTCCTCTCTCTATTGCTGGTTTCCTTCTTATTGATCTGTGTGCCATTTCTACAGTATTGTGAATGCACTTTAATGAGGTCTAATATTAGTGGTACCACTTGAGAATTGTAGATATTTACCATTGCTGATTTTCCTGAGCACAAAGTGCGTTATTGTGATAAGTGTACATAACCCTTGAATATTAATTATATAAAGACTGTGTTTTCAGTAATACAGTGTGTGGACATTCCTTTGTGGGGGCTTGGGGATACACTGTACTTAAGAACCAGCCTGCATCACCTCCTGAGAAGCTAGGCCTTGATTGCTCGTCCATCGCTACCGTATTAGAGAATCTTGGCTGGGGTCCTCTGTGCCTCCCCTCTACCATATAGAGAGCAGAAGTACAGACCCCCCCACCGGTCTTCTTTACAGTATTGTAATGACTAACCCACTTGATGGTCACATCAAAAGTTAATAACACAGTAAGCATACACCAGTTACTGACGTTGTGTCACGAATATTCCACCTAGAGCTATGCTGTTAATTGTTCAGTAATCAGTAATCAGCGATGCAATTGTGCCACTCACATAGCCTGTCCAACAGGTGCAAGGTAGAATTCCAAAGAGTGTACAGTGGCAACCAGTGGGGTGGGTGGAGGGGTGCAGATAGCACAGTGCTAGTTGTGCATGATAGGCTCGCAGAGTAGGGGCTGATTTTTGTCTTTCTTAATTTTAATGTAGCAAATACTAATCACACAATTTTAGCGACTATGCATCCACCTCCTCCAAGATGAAGCATGTGCCTTATCCACTCTGGTTGCATATTTCTAAACATTCTTCATGCACAGCATGGGCTACTCCTAAGTTGCATACACCTGGTGACCCTTACATACACCTGCTGGCAGAGATAGGAAAAACACCCCTCTAATGAATGCCCTGACTAAATGTCCATATATTCGTTGTGAAGTGGATCTGTCTTCAATGGACTGCTGTAGAACCTGAATCACTATATCCATAAATGTCTATTATTGACTAGCAAAAAAAAACAACAATGAATGACAACTTCATAGCAATGATCAACTGTTTCCATAGGTCATACGACTTCAGGGTTTTCCACAACAGTAGTTAGAAAATCCAATGTCAGCCACATTCTACCAGGAACTGTCTATTATACAGCTTGCATTATTGCTGCCCATGTTAAAATGTTTCCGCTGCACTGACCTGATACAAAGGCTGATTATTGTGATGCATCGCTAGACTTCTGGGGTAGACCTTGGTGTCCCACTACCAAATGCTAATGCAAATGAAGTAATTCCATGGATAATCAGACAAGCTAGTGAAGTTATGCTGCTTGTTTGATGTTATGGAAAAGGGATACACTATACATATTTGCACCTCTTCCCATGATATGCATCATGTTGTTAGTATATGGGACTGCATAGATGTAGAACCCAAGTGAGTCCCTGCCTACATTTGACACACCAACTGGGGTTCACCTGCACAATTCAATATGTTCCGCTTGCTCCTACCAAAATAATTTAGACTTGCTTCTTGCACAACATACCTTCAGGGATTCTTGGCTCCCCCTACTTCGTCTTTCAGGTGTCACCGGAAGGAGCATATCTCGTCGACCCACATCAATAGATGGACATTGACAACTGTGTCACTAGCCTCTGCAACTCTCTGCTGGTCCCTACCAGCAAATGCAGGCAAGTGTGTCATTCCCTCAAACTTCTCAAATGAATTCCTGGCTTCTCCTATTCCTACACCCAGGAGTCCACTGATGGAATGTGTCTCGTTCCCTAGATGTAAGAATGACATGGACACACCTCACCACATCTCTGCTGCTCCCTACTTGCAAAATCATGCAACCATGTCTCTACCACAGGCTGCACTAATGGAGTCCCAGCTCCACCCTCTCCTGCTACCAGGATTCCCCCAATGGCAGGTGTGCCAAATTGAATTCATGGAAGTAAACCAACTACATGTATCATTCCCCCAAGAATACCTGATGCTCCCTCCAAGCAGGACTAAGGGAGCACATCACACATGCTATGCCCAAGCATTCCCATCTCCCCCCACTGATTCTATGCGCAACCAATGGAAAATATCTCATCCACTCACTTGATGGGAAAGATACAGACTGGTGCCTCTGTCGTACCCTCACAGAACAATCAGGCTAGTATAACTCTCTCACAAGCTGTGCATAGGGAGTCCTTGTACCTACTGCTCCTCCCGCAGGTGTTACCCAATAGCATGTGCATTATCCACTCAATTCAAGAGATGGACACTGGCTGGTGTGTTACTCACCTTCCCGAAACTCTCATAGTCCCTCTCATGACAATCAACCCAACTACAGGTATTCCTCCATGTTCCCAGCCATCCACTCATGTGCTACCTGATGGCATGTGTCTCATCCATTCACTTTGTGAAAAAGAAATCGACTGCTGTATTAACTAACACCCCAAATCTCTGATGCTGCCCCCCAGAAAAATGAGATTTCTCATGAAAGCTGTGCTCTGGAAATCCCTGCCGCTCTGCCAGGTGCCACATGACAGCACATGTCTCATCCATTAGCTTCAAAGGACAGACACATATCTGTGTCACCACCTCCCTGAAGCACTGCTGATCCCTTCCAGAAAGAGTAGGTCAGTGTATCACTTCCAAAAGCTACTCAGAGGTATGTATGGCTCCTCCTACTTCTACCAGATGTCACTCAAAGGCAAGTTTAGTTTAGTATAGTTGATTTTATTTATATCACACGCCAAACCTTGGGGTAACTGGGCACCAAAGGTTGTTTTCCATTGACTTCAAGAGGAAAGGTCACCCACCTCCCAGAATCGCAGCTAGGGACTCCCAGCAAAATCACAAAGTGTGTCTCTCGCAAAAACTATGCTCAGGAATTCCCAACTCGTCCAGCGGCTCCACCCAGTTCTCACCCAAAAGTATGGGCCCCATTACGACCCTGGCGGAAGACCATGGTGCTGTTAGCACCATGGTCGATGCCGGAGTCTGCCATGGCGGAATGAGGAATGGAATTACCACCCCATTCCGAGGTTGGCGGGGCGGTAATTCCCCATGCTGCCATGGCCCTTCCCCATTCCCATTTTTGCCCCATAGGGCTCAATGGGAATGGGGAAGGCGCTAAGTATGGTGCCGCAAATTGCGGCACCGTACTTAGCACCAAGGTCCATTTGCGGGTCCCTACTTTAACGGCTGGTAAAACCAGCCAGTAAGGTCGGGTCCCACAAAGGGACCTCGTAATTAGGCGCTAATAGGTTAACGGCGCCGCAGCCTTTTACGGCGCCGTTAACCCATTAGCGCCTGGGTCGTAATGAGGCCCTATGTGTCTCATCTACTCACTTTTAGAGACAGACACATATTTGAATGTAACCCATCGCCCTGGTTTCTGCAATTCCCTTCCCGCAAAACCATTTCCTTCATGCCACCCTTTTGTACTCTGCATAGCAAATTGAGTAAACGGTGTCTGCCTTTAAACTATTTCTCTGTCTATTTTATGCATCTACAATGGATTGCTAAGTAATCCACCACCTGTTTTGCTAGTTTATTATGAATGTGAAATCCGCAGGATTTAGGCTAGCAGGACAATGTCATGTTGGTGTACATGATGGGGTTTTAAAATGGTACATAAAGATTATGAGTAACGTACGATTCATGCAAACATATTGTATGCAGTATTTTTACGCATGCATTTCACGTTACTCATTGACAAACAAGAGCTCCAAGGGGTTAAGATTGAGTGAAGAAAATACATGCAACATAAAATAAGTCTTGAAACATTTACACCTTGCATTTACACCAATTAAATACACTCCAGGGACTTTTGTGTTTATCATACAAGGGCATTTTGCATGTATTCAATATTGCCATGTGTACAGTAAGACTGAACCCGCAGTGTCAAAAGTGTGTTGTACAATTAATGAAGTAGATGAGATCACAGGAAAACAAGCAATACATTTTCAGAACAAACACTTCTCCAAACAATAGAGGAGGCACAGTCCTAATAGGAAATAGCAATGACGGCATACAATGGCGTTATCTTTAGTTAGAGGTAAAACATATATTTAATGTTTCATTGCATATACTACATGTTTAAAACATCTGGTAAGTAAAGAAGTGATTTCAAAATTTACATTTTACAGAGTAGCATGCTAAAATCAAATAACAGCAACTAAATGGCATAGCCACAAGAAAAGACAAGCACATATTATCGACTCAAATAGCACACCTAAAGGATACCAAGACACAGGTGAGAAAGCATTCTGCCGGATGAAAAAGAAATTTATCAACATTTTCCTGTCGTTTGGAGCATGCTCAGACTGTCTTCTTGGTTCCCTAACAGTAAAGAAGTGTTTGTATTATTTGTTTCACTGTGGTTCCCTTTGGGTCATTTGAATCGATCAACAATCAAGGCTTTCAAAAAACCCAAGTGTTTTCAATGTACTATTAAAAGATTCCTTTTAAACAGCTCCCGTCTGCATTATAGTGGCAATACTGAAAGCAGTTACATTGAAAGCCCAATCTTTTGCACCATTCTCCCTAACACTCTCTACTTCATATTGCTGCAAAGTGCACTCTTTGTAAGCTGCTACTTTGTGTGCTTTCTTTTAAAGAACAAGCAATATTTGGAAGTACCACTTTGAAAGTGCTATTTCGAAAGAATGCTTTGTTGGCTTCTCTTTCTTTGAGTTTCTGTTTTTGTATGCTTTTGTTATTGGACTCAAACTTGCTCTTGGTGATTCACATACGAGCAGAAGTGTTTCTTTTGACTCATAGAGTTACAATATCCGATAATATAAAATGGTATAAACCCATTTACTTATTGTTATACTTTAAGAAATAATAATAATAAATTTAAAGACAGAGAAAAACGTCCAGGCTTTTATTTGACTATAAAAAGCAGTTACTAATTATTTATATGTATTGATTTGTAAAAGTAAGATGACATTTCAGAAGTTTGGGGGTGCCACGCTAATGCAGGAAAATCCAAGCAAACACACTATTCTTATATATAATGCATTCACTAAACAATACATTCTCTTGTATCTCAGCAGATGGGTGAAAGAAGTGACAGTGCCTTCAGTTGATATTGACAAGCCATTGATCCTTAGCAGCTCGTAGGCAGCAAGGCAGACATCGATTATGACTCTTACATATCATGGGTCAGCAGTGTGTGGCTTTTTAAAGAAGTTCTAACTACAGTAGTGTTAGGGAGAATTCTCCAGAATGGCTAATTTCCCTTACCTACTGAGTCCCTCAGCAGCTTTGCTGGATTTCTAGGATTTTTTGTTTTCAACTGGTAAGAGTGTGAGCTTTTTTCCCACTCTTAATGTGTTTTGCTGTGTGTGTTTAACATTTTCTTGTGTTCATAGACTGTGGAGCCTTACATACTCCATAATCATCATCTTTTTACTGTGTGTTAACACAGCACCTTCAGTCCAGTGACACTGGGTTGTCTTTTCAGACTTCTCAAACTCAGACTCCATTTTCTCGGACGGACTACTGTCTCCCAGAGCATGTAAAGTTGCCATTGACTTTATTAGTCTCTTTTAAAACTCACAGACCCAGTACACACTATCTTCCAGCTCTGGAAAGGGTTAATACTTATCCCTTTTTGTTTGTTTCTCTTGGAACATTGTTTCATTCCCTTTTCATTAAGTCTTGGCTGGTGGCAGTGGTAACTACTACCCTATTTTTCCAACCGTGGTTATCTTAAATAGCCCTGGTATTGTTTTAAGCTATCCTGTTAGCCTCAAACTTAAATCCCCTGGATCATATACATTTTTATACGGTTCTGGCTGGGTTTATTCGCCATTTCTTTTTGTAAAAGTCTTTCTCGTGTTTCACTCTGCAAGCCAAACCAGGTTTGGTTCCTTTGTTCACCGTCCTTTCGTGGGCTTCTGCACAGAAGCCCTCCTTAGGTGCCTGTATGTCTGAGGGGGACAGGATGTGAGGGAGGGGTTTAGGACTCCCTGCACAGGGTCTCCTTGGAGACCCATGTCGCACTCTGATATGATTGACTGTGGTGACAGTCCCGGCGGGACAGCCACCCTGCTGTGTGATTGACAGCATGGGGGAAAACTGCATAAAAAACAGGTCTCTGTGTCTGGAAAGCCAGAGTCACCACTGGATTGAGAGAGCCGATGAGAAGCTGACAGAAGAGGACCTCTACCATGACTGAACCTCCCGGTGAAGCCCTGCTCTGGGTCCGAATCTTCAAACTTCGAGGACAAGGAATCTTCTCCCCTTGAGCTGGTGGGAACAACCAGTTCACCAAACTGCTCGCCAGGCCTCCCTTCTCTGGCCGAATTTGCTGTGCAGAGCTACAGTGAACAGGATAACCAGGAGGAATGGGCCCTGCTTGGGTTTTAAGGAGCACACCTTTTATTCATTGCTTTGCTCTGCTGCTGGTTTCTTCTCTGGGCAGTGCAGGACCCTCCAGTCTTCCTCCTTCTTGTCAGTCCGACAGTCGCTTCAGGAACCGTGAGCCTGCAGGACCTGCCAGGAACGTCTGCCTCTGCAAAAGCATTCTTCTGCTTGAAAGGTACTGTGCTAATCCGGTTGTTCGTTTTGGCCAGCCGTGTGTGAAATTATTCGCCAATCTGAGGGCTTGTCCTTCTCCCTTCTTTAAAGTAACTTTTCTTCTGACCAACTTGGTTCTCGAACTCTTGGCAAAGACGTAACCGTGAACAACCCTGAACTGTGTGATCCTCTGCAAAGACTTTGGTCCATTGACATTGGGCCAGACCCCTTTAATTTGATTTTCTCATTGTAGTTCCTTTTTCTAGATTGTCCTGCTTACTTACTTGTTGGTGCTGCTCAATTTCTGTCTAACGTCTTTCCCTCCCTTTTAAATTGCTGGAGTGCCATTTTGCTCACACTTCATTTTTGAGCCTAACTTGTCCAGAATCTATTGGGTGAGGTGTAATGTATTGGCAATGTGATTTTTCTACTGCTTGATAATAGTGCAATGTTTAATAACTGGTGTGTAAATAAATGTATATTCTTTTACTCAGAAACCTTGAGTCAGTGTTTGTTTGAATCATAGTAATTGCAAATACTTTAACGGACTTCGGATTCACCCATCACATCCAAGAACCTACCCACATTAAAGGAAGGACAGCTGACTGTCTAGCTGTTACTAACTGCAACATTAGTGTACTCTTTAATGCTCCTTGTTTAAGGTTAGACCACCATATCATTACCTTTAATATTGAAGCAGCCTCACACCCTCCACCAACGATGGCTAAGGCCCTCCCCACTAGAAATAAAAGGAATATAACTAGAGAGAAATGACTCCCCATCCTACTCCCTTCCCTTGACAAGGTCACACACTCCTGCTCTGATCCACCAATCCTAGCAGACACTAACAATCACGCCATGCTCTCAGCTCTAAACTCTATCGCCCCTATTAAACTTAGAAAGCCTAAACCACAAGCGCACCTTAACTCTTGGTTTAAACTTCAGCTAAGAGTGCTCTGCAAAGCGAAACATTGCGCTGAAAACCGGTGGAAAAGTCATCCTTCCGATGCTCACAAGGATGGCCTTATCCTAGCCACCCTTAATTACAAAGAAGCCACCTTCCATGCTAAAAAGGAGTTATTTAACAATTGCATCATGCAAGCAGACCCTAATACTAAAGAATTATTCATGATCCTAAAGGACCTTGAATCACTGCCACACCTCCCGACACTTGTATTAAAGATAGCAAATGGTGTGCAAATATCCAGATAGCCTTACTGAATAAAATCTCCTCACTCCAATCTAAAATTAAAGACAAACAAAACTGTACTCAGCTTGATAATAGTCAGACCATTCCATCTATGACTGCTCCCTTAGTCCCACCTAATCTCAAACCTTTTGCCTTCTCTCCACTCACTACTGCTGAAGTGGAAGAAATTATCAACAGAATCAAACCTTTTAACTGCCAAGGCGATTCCTGGCCTGCCCCCATTAATAAGGAATCCGTTCATGACCTTGCCCCTTTTATAATGGCCTTGTTCCTGACAATCTCAAGGATGCATGGCTGATCCATCTGCTAAAAAAAACATCTTAGACCCGAGTACACCAACTAACTACAGACCTATCACCACCGTCCCTTCCATGCTCAAAATACTGGACCGCATGGCCTACTTGCAGATTCAAGACTATCTGGAGTATAACAACCTCCTCGGTCTAAGACAATCCGGCTTCCGCCCCAGGCTTGGACCCGAAACGGTGCTGATAGATTTGAAAACACAAATCGAAGTCCTGAAAGACAACGGGAAATTAGCATTGCTATTACTCCTAGACCTGTCCGCGGCCTTTCATTTGGTTAATCACCAAATCCTGTGCCAGCACCTCTGTTCTGCCGCCTACTTCTCTGCCTCAGATACATGAGGGTATTTGCTCTTTCAGCAGCCGCTGACCCCGCTCCCATTCAATGCGGTGTCCCTCAAGGTTCGTGCATGTCACCTACACTTTACAATGTGTGTGATAAACCACTTTATGATGTTCTTGATTATCTGGGTGTCTCTTACACAAATTATGCTGATGACACCCAGATACTCATCCCCATCACAGGTGACTACACAGCTGACACCAAGGCATTGAGTGAAGTATATAGGTTTGGATGGCTTAACATGAACTTTGCCTCAATGATGATAAGACGAAGCTCCTTATCCTGTGCTCCACTCAACGGCTTAATAAATTAGATCACTCATATCAGTCTTTCATTATTGATGGTAACGTCATTAAGGTATCCAAGGACACCAACACCTTGGGAATCTATCTCAACTCTACCCTGTCCCTGACAAGACAAACTAACGCAGTCAGATCAGCGCCGGCATATACCTGTAAACTTATCGCAGCCTGCAGACCTTTTCTGACCCCCCCTAATAGCATCATTTTAGCCAGAACTCTCATCATGTCTAAGATAGACTACTGTAGCGCCCTTTGTCTGGGGGGCCAGCCGGGCAAACCTCAACAAACTGCAAATCACTCAGAACAATGCCATTAGAGCGGCATTAAACATTCCTAGAAACCAACATAACTCTGATGTCAGAACTAATCTAGATTGGCTCCCTGTCAAGCAGAGAATTTCTCTGAAAACACTATTCCATGGCTAACAAGGCCCCCCTTTACATTTCTAACCGCCTTTCCTACCACACCTCCTCCCGACCCCAAAGAACTGCTCAGGCACACAGCCTATCTCTGCCCAGATTTAAACTTCAAAAAGCTGGAGGCGTGAGCATCCCTGTCTTGGCTTCTAAGCTTTGGAATTCTCTCCCCACCACCATCAGATCTAAGCCCTCATTTAATGCCTTCAAATAGAAAACTAAATCATGGCTCTTCGCTCAAATCTGATTCAGTCTCCTGATTTAAGCAACCACCTAGAGTTTTCTGCCCTCATACCCTATTGAAAATGCTTTGTTTAACTTATGCTCCTCATGATAAACTGCTTAAGTTTGCCTGAATATGTAACACGGCTATCCAAATCCATTCATTACTGTATGTATCTGTAACTGCTTTCAGCTGTAGATTACGCTGTATTGTATATTTTTGTATATTTCTGTAATTATGTCTATTAAGTTTTCACGCCCGGATGTCTGTGGGCCTGGCGCGCTACAAATAAATAAAATACAAATACAAATGCTGTCCTTTGTTTAACTATTGATACTGCTCACTTTACTCTGAGATAAGTCTGGCTGCTCAGCCATCGCTACCACAATACGGTGTAGTACTGGCTTGTACCAAAGGTGAATTTGTACTGTCACTTGTAGTACTAATTGTGTGTGGTGTTCCCAAAGGGTACTGCATATAATTCTGCCTAACACTGGTGTACACCGGTGAGGATCAAGTATAGTGATTACACTTATTAGAGTGCTGCTATTACCTTGGATCAACTAACCACAAGGCCAAACATCACTAAAAAGCAATATTAATCATGTCTGATATGGAAAGCTACAGTCAGGAGACCCTCCGTTGTTACACTGTGAATTATCTGAAAAAACTGTGTAGAGAAAGGAATCTCTCTGTTAAAGGTAAAAAGTCTAAATGTGGGATAAGACCAAGCACTCCAAAGTAAATTTTAGCTGATTTAAATGGTGTGGGGATAATGTTTGTGTAGTTGTTATGTGAAGTCAAGGTGCAGGGGAGAAAGATAACAACCCTGGCATATAGGTTGTGGATAAAGTGTGAACAAAATAAGTTCTCTATTAGGGAACTCCTGTCCCCTGCACACTGTCTAGGGCTATATAGCCAAATATTTAAGGTTTGATTGATTACATTTTCATTATGTTTCTTGAAAACATTATTTAGACATTCAATTTCTAAAGTAGGATTAAACATCACATAGTCAGATCATTAGGTAAAATCAAGACGGCATTATAACTGATATTTTGATTGGTTCAGGAGTTATTGTTCCAAAAATAAGTTGCCCAATGCATTTCGAGAATAAGTTCTCTTCTTCAGGGGCTGTATTATGCAATTCAAACTTTAAATCTAGTAGAAAAAACAAATTAATTAATATTCTCAATTAGATGAGGAATACAAACTCAATATTTTACAACATTTTCCGCTGTTTATAACATATGTCACATACATTTCATTTAGTTTAGACATCATAGGGGTTTGACCAACAAAGTCAACATATTAGAAAGAAAGAAGAACAACCAGATATTGGAGTCATGCGAGCTGTAATTCGGTAAGTAGATGTCACTACATCGTAAAAGAGAATTCTAGATCAAGGTTATTCACTGATGTTAGGCAGAATCCTGTAGAGTTCCCTTAGGGAGCACTACACAAGATTAGGACTACGGGTGAGAGCAATAAATCCCCTTTGGTATCAGTCTGTACAACAAAGATTTAGTTGGTAGCTGTGGCTGAGCAGTCAGACTTATCTCAAGAGGGAGATGAGCAGTATTCAGGGTTTACACAATAGGCCTACAGGACCATGGCACAAGGAAACACTGACCAAAGCTTTGTATTAAAAAGTAGTTATATATTTATTGTATACACTTCTAATAAAACACATGTATCACAGTCATCAAGCAAGTTAAATTAAGTCAAAGGAAAATTATACACACTCCCAAGATAAATTGTAGACCAAGTGAACCAGAGTGAAAACTGAGCAACACGGCACAGTGACAACTACACACAAGGGGTCCTCTAACAATTTCTCACAAGGGGGGAAAGCACAAGTTATATAGAGATAGGTTCTTACACACCCTAGCAACACTTCCCATAAGTTAGTGGACCAGTTAAGCGAGACAGTGCATCAATATAGGCAATACTTAAATGAAAACTGAGCAAAATGCATTTCACAAGGTTTAAAATTGGGAAGGAAAGGGTAGTTAAAAGAAATAGTTGCACCACACAGTTCTAGCTGAGAATCAATCTAAAGAAGGCAGATCTAACAAATGTGACCAGCGTCAGTAGGCCTGTGCCAAAGTCAGTTGGTACAGGGCAAGGGCCTAGGGGCAAAATGTTCTCGTAGCTGCAGTCAAGTCTTTGGTTAACGAAGTGGGAAAGGTGGATGCAGACGTTGAAAAGACAATGTTAAGAGAGAGGGGCGGCCAAACCAACAGGTAGGTAAAGGATTTAAAACAACTTTAGTGCTACCGCGAAGAAAGGGTAGCCTGGCGGAACAATGTACCTTTAAATGAATACGTGGCTCCTGCGGTGGCCTTTGTTCCTGGTAGTTCCTGTAGTTAGGGTGATCCAGCAGAGGAAGAGAGGCTCTCGTCGTGGAGGAAGGTTCGAGGTAATGCACTACCCAGGGAGGAAACCAGCTGCGGTGCTGCCTGACGAATAAAAGGTAAACATCCAGCGCTTTACCTCAGCACAGTGACTAGGAGATCATTTAAACTGGAACCTGTAAGTATTGATTTAGGAAGTCTTTTACTTTACCCTCATTCAGCTTGACTAAATGAACGTGCATTTACCATGGGCTTCTCCATTCCCAGGTGATATTGCGTTTGATTTCCGATACCTGGTAAACAGACCAGGGACATCCTACTACGCTTCAGAAGCAGATAATCCTTGAGTTTCTTCCAGAACACAGTATTCCTTTAGCCACAATTTTTGGAGTAAGTGTTGATTCTCATCTAGACTTTATTTATTTAAGCTTAATGAACTAACGCATGATTATCATGTAAAACTGTTTTATTGTAAACAAAAAAGACTATTGTTTGGTAGAACTTGTCCTGACAATCTAGATTAAAACCCTGAATTTCTAATCAATATTAAGGCTAGGCTACTCATACAGTATATGTCCTAGATAGTTCTGAAGTCAATGAGAACATTACCATTACTAGCTCACATATGTGGGTCTAATCATGCAATAAATGTCCTAGATAATCCTGGAGAAAACAGAGAACATATCCATTATCATTCTGGTTTCTACTATGGAGGGAAGAACGTCCTTCTACCCATAACTTAAAGAAAGAGGAACAGGGTAAGCACAATCTTCATTAATCACTAACAATAGGTGGTACACCCTAATGTGGAAGGTCAACAAAGAGTGTCAGAAAAAAATTGAGTTTGAGGTATTTTGTTTGATATCAAATAACCACCATCAGTGAATAACCTTGATCTAGAATTCTCTTTTACGATGTATTGACATCTACTTACTGAATTACAGCTCTCATGACTGCAATATCTGGTCGTTCTTCTTTCTTTCTAATATGATGACTTTGTTGGTCATACCCCTAGGATCTCTAAATTTCTACTAGATTTAAAGCATAATACAGCCCCTGAAGAAGAGAACTTATTCTCGAAACGCGTTGGATAACTTATTTTTGGAACAATAAATCCTGAACCAATCAAAATATCAAGTTATAAGTTGTGTTTGTTCACAAAAATGGAAATGCCATCTTGATTGTACCTAATGATCTGACTATGTGATGCTTAATCCTACTTTAGAAATTGAATGTCTAAATAATATTTTCAAGAAATATAATGAAAATGTAATCAATCAAACCTTAAATATTTGACTATATAGCCCTAGATGTGTGCTGTGGATGGAAGTTCCCTAATAGGGAACTTATTTTGTTCACAAAGGTAAAAAGTCTGAAATGATTGAAAGGTTGTTGGAGAATCAAAGTCTGGAGGGTGGGTCCGAAATACCTGACCCCTAAGCAAATGTGGAAAATAATGAAGATGATAATGTGTCTATTATTGATGAGTTAGAAGAGGCAGAGGTGTCTCATAATGTAGGCCTCACTGCTCCCTTACCTGCTCAGCAACCTCAACCTTTGTCCACTGGGACACCTACAGGTCCTTAACTCAGTCCTGAATACATTGCTCTAGAAAAGATGAGGCTTGAATTGGAATTTAAACGTTGAAATGCTCAAACTAAACAAAAGCATCACAGACTTAAGCTCAGAGAAATGGAGATGAGCCATGCCTTAGAAATGAAAAAGTTGTCTATTGAAAATGCTTCTCTCCCAGCGTCTTCAAGGTATTCCAGTCCTAAGAGACCCCGTATGCCTAAAGAAATTGTGGGTATGTATGAGGCTAAGCTTGATATTTTGGATTGGTTGGCAATGTTTGAATATACCCATGGGATTCAAAACATTACAGGGAATCAGTTGCTTCCTTGGCTCTTCTCTAGGCTACCCACTGTTGCATCTAATGTTGTGATGGAGTTGGGGGAGGTGGATAGGATGGATTATAATTGTGTGAAGCTAGCTTTAATTGCTTGATTTGATTTTGAAGACCCCTTCCCTGTACCTTAAGAGGTTTAGGACCCTCAAAAAGCATGATGGTCCCCTTTGGGCTACCTGGGTATGTGAATGTTTGAAAAAATTAGATGGTTGGGTTAAGGGTTACAGAGTGAACACTTATGAAGGCATGGCAAATCATGTTATGTTGCGGTCAATTTATGATGCCTGCTCTCCTGAGCTCAGACAGCACTTGGCTGATTCGAAGGAGATAGAGCCAAAAGAAGTTAGTTAAGGCTGCTGACTTGTAGGTTGCTAACAGGGCTACTCACAAGGATTCTGGGGCCACTCAGAAGAAGGATGAGGGAAAGCAGCCAAAGAAAGATAACAAGAAAGATAACAAGGAGAATTCAAATACCTCCAATCCAAAAGAGGGCCACAAACAGCAACATAGGGGTAAACCACAAGGGAAACTGAATTAGGCTAGTGCACCATCCGGACCCAAACCAGCTGGAGGTGAGAACAAACCCCCATGCATCAAGACATTTGGGAAATGTTATGTTTGTGGGTCAACTGACCATGTGAAAGGGGATCCCAGATGTAAGGGTAAACATTGGAGGGTCCACACTGTCCCTTTAGCCTTCTCCCCAGAGGAAGATGTGCCTATGGCAAGTGGAAACTTTCACCTACTGGCTGATGAACCCATGCGAGTCTCAGCTAGTGTTTCTTTAGTGTCCCTGGGCTTGTGGGAACAACAGCATTTAGATGTCTTTAATTCCATCCCAGATAATACTAAAGAGTATTATAAAGATAGTGTTCTTGTGAATGGCTAGGAGACTCCTGTCATCAGAGACACTGGAGTTCAGCATAACTGTGGTGGATGAATAATTTTTCAAGTTGGAGGATGTTACTAAGGCACCCAAATGCCTCACCAAGTTAGCTGGAGGCCCTGTTAAAATGCTTCCCTAGTTAGCAGCTCTCATCCAGTGTAATGATATTACTGTCAAAATACCTGCTAGTGTGCAGAGTGAATTGCCTGGGAGAGTCCTGCTGGGTAATGACCTGAAATCTCTTGGAGTTGTGTCTAGTACCCCCAGGCCTCCCAGTAAGAGGAGACAGGAGTTAACTACGCCTGCAAGGGAGAGGACCTTGAGAGGCTCTCCAGATGGGTTGATAGAGGAAACCATCACTCCCACTCCACAGGAGTTGTTTACTACTATTTCTGGAAAGATAGAGGCAACGGGGAAACCTAAGACCTCAAGAAAAAGACAGACAGCACCCCTGTCCTACCAACAAGGACATCCCCAAGATTGTACAAAGTCACACCTGTGACTCCTCCACCTGCTGAGGCAGAGTGTGAGGTACAACCCTGTGTGGTTGATCCAGTATCTGAAGAGTCAGATTTGGAGGAAGACACTGTTTTGGTTGGTGATCTAACCCTGTTGACCATCCTGAGCTCCAGTCTTTACTGGCAGAAGGTGGAATCAACCGGGCAGACTTCAGCAGAGGAAAAAGAGAATGTCCTACTCAAAAAAGGTTTTTGGCAACAGGCTGCTTCTCAACTTAATGGGTAAGAAGATGGAAAGTAGAGGTTGAGCTGGGAAGATGGCCTCTTCTACAGTGAACCGACTGAGTCTATCCCTGGGGACTGCAAAAGGATTGTTGTGCCCCTAGTAAACAGACTCCAGTTCCTACAGTTGGCCCATGAGATACCTTTAGCTGGTCATTTGAGCTTCAAAAAGACCAAGGAAGGGCTCTCCTTATATTTCTACTGGCCTAAGATGGGTTCAGAAGTTGCCAAATTCTGTAGGAGCTGTCACACTTGTCAAACCTCTGGCAAGAGCGGAGTCAAGAATGTGGCACCCCTGGTGGCTCCCCCAGTGGTGGGAGTTCCTTTTGAGAGGGTGGGCATCGACATTGTTGGTCCCCTTGAACCTCCCACATCTTCAGGGAACAGGTTTATCCTGGTTGTAGTAGACCATGCTACAAGATACCTAGAAGCAATACCTATGAGGATTGTTACGGCTCAGGCTCTGGCTAAGGCTCTACTTGGTATTTCTACCAGATTAGGGTTTCCTAACAAAGTGATATCTGACAGGGGATCCAATTCTATGTCCCACTACATGCAAGCCATGTGGAAGAACTGTGGTGTCACTTACAAGTTCTCTACAGCCTACCATTCACAGACAAATGGACTGGTAGAGATATTTAATCAAACTATGAAGAACATGATAGGTGCTTTAGAGGAACCCCTTGAAAGGAAGTGGGACCTTCTACTGCCATGACTTCTCTTTGCCTATAGAGAAGTCCCTCAGGAGGGAGTTGATCACAGTGCCTTTGAACTTCTCTATGGCCATCCAGTCAGAGGTCCATTGGCCCTGATTAAGGAGGGGTTGGAGAGTGCTCCTTCCCCCAAGCCAGTCAGAGTAACTGACTATGTGATAGGTCTCCTGAGGAGAATGTCACACATGATAGCAGAAGCTAATGATAACTTAAAAGCAAGTCAGGCTCTGGTCAAACATTGGCATGACCAGAAGGCCAGTATGGTCGAGTTTACTCAAGACCAGCTTGTATTAGTTATGGTGCCAACAAGGCCAAGGGCCTTGCAGGACAAATGGATAGGACCCTTCAAGGTTGTAGGCAAACGTGGAGAGGTGAACTATTTGGTGCACTTAGGCAGACCTAAGGAGGCTCCCAGAGTCTTTTACACCAACCGTTTGAAGGCATATGTCTCGAGACCATAAGTGGGAGCTTTGCTTCTAGCTTCAGCTCAAGAGGAGGAGGAGAGTGAACCTCTACATGACCTCCTTAGAGGCCAAACTTTGGATGAAAACATAGGAGTCAATCTCTCTTCTCAACTGACATCTGAACAACAGGAGGAGTGCAAAGTTCTGTTAAATCAGTCTCCCTTTTTTCACTTTCACCAGGCTTGACCCCTAGGCGCCAGCATGATATTCACACTGGTGACTGTCTACCTGTGAAAAGCACAGTAAGAACATGTGAGATCCCACATGAAAGGAGAGGTCAACAAGACTCTTGATCTCATGGTTATAGAGCACTCTATCAGTCCATGGTCTAGTCCAGTTGTTCTAGTACCAAAGGCAGGATCCAAGTAGTTGAGATTTGGTGTGGACTATAGAGCACTAAATGCAGTCACAAAGACTGATGCCCATCCTTTGCCAAGGACAGATGAACTGGTGGATAGACTTGGTTCAGCCAAGTACCTCAGTAAGTTTGATCTAATGTCAGCTATTGACAAATACCCCTGCCAGACGATGCCAAGGAGACAACTGCATTCTCAACCCCAGCAGGCCTCTACCAGTTCAAGGTTATGCCTTTTGGACTAACGAATGCACCTGCTACATTACAAAGGATGGTCGATCAAGTTCTGAATGGGATAGAGGACTTCTGCATGGCATACTTGGATGACATTGCAATGTTCAGCCCTACATGGAAAGAACATGTTGATCACTTAGGATATGTTTTCCAGGCTCTTGAGCAGGCCCATCTGACCATAAAGGCAAGCAAATGTCAAATTGGTCAGAGCAAAATGGCCTACATTGGTCATGAGGTAGGAGGAGGTGAAATAAGGCCATTGCCTAGCAAAGTACAAGCTGTACAAAACTGGGCCACCCCTACTACTCAAACCCAAGTGAGAGCCTTCCTAGGTCTCACTGGGTACTACAGGAATTTCATAGAGAACTATGGGACCATAGCTTCTCCCTTGAATGTAATCTCCTCTCAAATATTCCCTAAAAAGTTTATATGGAATGAGGAGTGCACTCAAGCTTTTGAAAGCCTGAAGAACACCCTTTGTCAAGCTCCAGTCCTAAGAGCTCCTGATTATCACAAATCCTTCATTGTACTGACAGATGCATCCAATACAGGTATAGGTGCAGTCCTTAGTCAACTGGATGAGAAAGGTAGGAGCACCCCATTTGCTTCTTCAGTAGGAAACTGAAGGAACCAGCAACAAGGTGGGCAACCATAGAGTGTGAATGTTTTGCCATTGTGTAGTCTTTGAAGAAGTTTGAACCATATGTGTGTGTATCTAATTTTGTGATTCAAAGTGACCACCAACCCTTGAGATGGTTAATGCAAGTGAAAGGGGAGAACCCACAACTTCTAGGGTGGCCAATCTGCCTGCAAGGGTTTGATTTCACCATTGATCACAGAGCAGGATGTCCCAACCAAAATGCTGATGGTCTCTCTAGGATGTTTTTAACCAACTAGAGGAAGAGATTCATCCAGGAGTGGATTAAATCCTCCTGTCCCTTAGTCTGGGGTGGGGGAGAGGCAAGTGTTAGGGAGAGTTCTCCAGAATGGCTAATTTCCCTTACCTACTGAGTCCCTCAGCAGCTTTGCTGGATTTCTAGGATTTTTTTTTCACCTGGTAAGAGTATGAGCCTTGTTCCCCCAACCTTACATGTGTTTAGCTGTGTGTGTTTAAAATGTTCTTGTGTTCATAGACTGTGGAGCCTCACCTACATCATAGGCATCATCTTTTCACTGTGTGTTACACAGCACCTTCAGTGCAGTGACTCTGGGTTGTCTTTTTACATAGCGTTCTGGAAAGGGTTAATACTTATCCCTTTTTGTCTGTTTCTCTTGGAACATTGTTTTGTTCCCTTTTCATTAATACTTGGCTGGTGGCAGTGGCAACTACCCTATTTTTCCTACCGTTGTTATCTCGAATAGCCCTGGAATTGTTTTAGGCTATCTTGGTAGTCTCGAACTTAAACCCGCCGGATCATATATATTTTTATATGGTTCCGCCTGGGTTTATTCGTCATTTCTTTTTGTAAAAGTATTTCTCGTGTTTTACTCTGCGTGCCAAACCAGGTTTGGTTCATTTCTTCACCGTCCTTTTGCAGGCTTCTGCACAGAAGCCTTCCTAGGCACCTGTATGTCTGAGGGGGACAGGATGTGACAGAGGGGTTTAGGAATCCCTGCACAGGGTCTCCTCGGAGACCCATGTCACACTCTGATATGATTGGATGTGGTGACTGTCCCGGAGGGACAGCCACCCTGTTGTGTGATTGACAGCCAGGCTGTGTGAATGGGAGAAAACTGCATAAAAAGCAGGTCTCTGGGTCTGGAAATGCAGAGTCGCTACTGGATCGAGAGAGCCTACGAGAAGCTGACAGAAAAGGACCTCCACCACTACTGAACCTCCCAGTGAAGCCCTGATGCGGGTCTGAATCTTCAAACTTTGACGACAGGGAAGATCTGCAAGGAATCTTCTCCCCTTGAGCTGGTGGGAACAACCAGTTCACCAAACTGCTCACCAGGCCTCACTTCTCTGGTCGAATTTTCTGTGCAGAGCTACAGTGAATTGGATAGCCAGGAGGAACGGACCCTGCTTGCGTTTTAAGGAGCGCACCTTTTATATGTCGCTTTGCTCTGCTGCTGGTTTCTTCCCTGGGCAGTGCAGGACCCTCCAGTCTTCCTCCTTCTTGTCAGTCCGACAGTCGCTTCAGGAACCGTGAGCCTGCAGGACCTGCCAGGAACATCTGCCTCAGCTACAGCATTCTTCTGCTTTGAAGGTACTGTGCTAACCTGGCTGTTCGTTTCGTCCGGCCGCGGTGAAAGTGTGTGAAATCTTTCGCCAATCCGAGGGCTTGTCCTTCTCCCTTCTTTAAAGTAACTTTCCATCTAACCAACTTCGTTCTGATCTCTTGGCAAAGACTTAACCGCAAACTACCCTGAACTGTGTGATCCTCTGCAAAGACTTTGGTCCATTAACTTTGGGCCGGGCCCCTTTAATTTGATTTCCTTACTGTAGTTCCTTTTTCTAGATTGCTCTGCTTACTTACTTGTTGGTGCTGCTCAATTTCTGTTTAACTTTGTCTTTCCCTCCCTTTTAAATTGTTGTAGTGCCATTTTGCTCACACTTCATTTTTTAGCCTAACTTGTCCAGAATCTATTGGGTGTGGTGTAGTGTATTGGCAACGTGATTTTTCTACTGCTTAATAATAGTGAAATGTTTAATGACTGATTTGTAAATAAATGTATATTCTTTTACTCAGAAACCTTGAGTCAGTGTTTGTTGAATCATATTAATTGCTGTCCTTTGTGTAACTAGTGATACTGCTCACTTTACTCTTGAAATAAGTCTGGCTGCTCAGCCATCACTACCACTTTACTGTGTAGTACGGGCTCGTACCAAAGGTGAATTTGTACTGTCACTTGCAGTCCTAATTTTGTGTGGTGTTCCCGAAGGGTACTGCATATAATTCTGCCTACCAAGTAGTCAGCATGCAGTTTTTCAAATACACTTTCAACAACGGTCAAGAGGGTGAGATGGGAAACACAGGAAAACATTAGAACAAATCAGGAAAACAACTTTAACAATTATACAACTTTTTGTAAATCCTTAACTTTTCTTGGAATTTTTGGGGGATTTTTTTAAAAAGAAATTGGTGATGTTAAGGCATTGCATTTGTAGTTTGTATTTGTATTCAGAAAAAAAGTGGAGTATCAGTTGGAAGAGCATCCCCTGGGTAAGATAGCTTTACAAATAAGCTTTTTGGACAGGATGCAGTAAACTGCGTGATGAATGAGTACAATTGGGATCATATGCCAAGTGGGTGTGACAGGAAAAAAAAATAACAAGACTATTTCTAATATTGAGAGTCTGATGCCAGTATAAACATATCTGCAATTGCAATAGAAGTGGGCTTGTGCAATTAGGCCAGGAAAACGGGGGCATATGATATTGGACATATTTATGGATATTTAGATATTTTCTTTTACAATAGCTTGCTTTATATGTTTGTTCACATGTGTATTATTACACATAATTGGTGTTACTGTTGTAGAATTCATTGGCAATGGGAACAGGAATTATCCTTAAGAAAATGTAATATGGATCTAGAAAACGAACATAAAATGGCCGTGGATGCAACAGGTCTGGAAAAATGTAAAAAGCACATGACTACAATTGAAAGGGATCACACAAAAACAAAGCAATTATATGTTTTCGTTCGGAAAAACAATCCTTCTTTGGTTTGTTCCTTGTGCCTGTCCATAAAGAAAATATAATCTAACAAGTGGCAGGCTGGGTGTGTTGGCCTCTTTGATCAAGCGAGACATTAATTACTGATCTTCCACTTTAATTAAGGCCGTTAACAACTACACCTCATATCTGACAGTACACATTTGCTTGCCTTCTTGGAATTCAAAGATGCCCTCAATGTTCCTGGAATTGCAAAATAGGTTACAACATCCACTGGGCAAACCAGGAAACGAAACGCAGGTGGCCCATATGTCATTCTATTAGATTTCTATGTCCTGTTGAGTAAATGCTATGCCACTAAATTGAAACGAAATGTGCAAAGGGGTTCTTTCTAAAATGGTGACTAACACAGATGGTTGAATAAGACCACCACAGACCTCTTTCCAAAAACAGGGCAAACTACGTCTGTGTGCAGTTCCTGTAGGACTAATTTGATGGCAAATTAAAAGTCCTGGCAATGAGACTGGAACAAATTGCCAACCCAATAAAACAGGGTTCATTTGGTATTCTATTTTTAATGTTGGGAATTTAATAAACATGTTTCCAGTGGCAACAAAGGAAGCTATAATTATCTTTTTCCTAGATGCTTTAACGTAGTTTGTTGATGTGTTTGACATCAAAGACCATTATGAATCTGTGGTGAATGTCCGACCTTTGTCTACTCTAGTGTTGGCCATAACAAATGGCTTTACCTCGAATCCCTTTTTTTAAGTTCTCTATTGCAAGTAAAAATACATAAAAATGTCCTGACAGGAAAGTGATTTATAACCGGAAAAGAATTTCTATTATTTACTCAATGTCAGTCAAAGAAGAATACCATATTTCTAAATGTATGATTAATATTCACCTTGCACTTGCCAAGAAGCTTCTTATTATGCATGTCTTCATACACATATACATCATCTAGTACTACCTTTTAAATATAGAAGAAACGATGATCATGATGTGTGCAGAGGACACATGTCATTAATAGTGCAGTATTCAATGATACAGCTATGCTCATACACATATATCGGAATCAGAAAACAAACAACGATTAGTAAAAGGACTTCTCTCATTACACCTATTAATGATCAATGGCACAGGTCGAGGTCCTGTGCAGAGACCCAGATCTCAAAGGTAGCATAAGGTGAGCAAAGCAGTATCTCTCTATCTAACAAAGCAAGACAAAGTGTATAGCACTTCCAGTGTGGCCTCATAGACTGTTTCATGGGCTCAGGGGTCTAGTGATGCTTCCACCAACTCAATAGGAAAGAAGGGGGGAGGGGGACGCCTTAACCCAATTATTGAGTTAAACTTTCTCGAGTATAGGTGGAATGTCACTGAGCTGTTGAAGACGTACCCTCTCTGCTCGAGTTTATGTTACATCGTAAGGGATTCCCGGGTATGCTTCTGAACTACCTTTATTAAGGTGGCAATATTTCAAAGTATGAGGAGGACAGCCAAGCACTAAGTAAAGGAAAGAGAAAATAATGCTCCCTTTAATGGCAAGTACTGCACTTGTCAGTATCTCATATGGCTGACAGTCCTAAAACCTCTTACCCATAGGGGAGATGTTGAGTGCGTCTCTCTATATGCATGGCACCCCGTGTTTCTATGGAAGTCGATTTCCTGCACGAAGCAGAATCAATATATGGCTGCTGCAGTCGAATGGCAGTAATGTGAAGAGAACGTAAACCAAGCGGTTCACCGGTCAGTTACCTTGCATATTTCTGAAACATGAAAAGTGCACCGATAGCTCTGCTGCGGTTTGCTTACCAGGTGTGGTTGTTGTTCGTCTGAGTGTACTGTTACAGCGTCCTTGTTACCTCAGCAACCTCGAATTTGTTATGGTTTTACAAGCTGGATAAATTAGCTCGCAGAACTGTACTGCAATTGTTTGCGGTCCACGTTTAAGCTTGGAATAAATGATCCTCCTCTTATAGTGATATCGGTCTGCATGGCTATACGTAGGTTTGTATGCCACCTGGTGCATTGTATGTCCCCGAATTATGTCTGGGCATAGTGAATCATCAGGTTTGTAGTGAAGGTCCAATACATAGGATAATATCATAGATTGTAGGTAAGTACTAGCGAGTTACATGAGACAGACATTGCAACACAATACCCTGATATGGCACATGTAATAGAAGTCGCAGCGGCACCTAGGCAATGCCCTGATTGGAGCAATGACCATAAGCTGTGGACCCAACAATGTTTAGTCTGTATAGAAACACAAAGGGTGTTCTCTATTTAGTGTGATATGATCGAGATGTATCACTGACAGCAACATCTAGTGGCCTATATCATATCCTCATCCATCTTGATGGCAAGTCCCTGTTAACGCACACTCCAGAGTGAATACAACCCTTTAGTGAAATAAGCCAGGAGATAGCTTGCAAGGATATCAAGGTTCAATTGTACAGAATACAAATTATCTGCAAAGGACTCTGCTGCTCGAGAAAGGTCTGGTTAATCATAAGAAAAGCAGGAACTTAAAAAATCGAGTGGCATCATCAAATATAGTACAATTGAGTGTCACTGATCCATGTACATAGGCATGCTCCATAGGGGATGCCAGGCTACAATTGGTTTTTCCTTCGCTGTTGGTCAGGCTCCACGTGGGTCCACTGGGCTCAACTTGTTACTTCTAAACTAACACACTAAGCCTACTGCTACATCACGTTGGCATGCTCCTGGGCAACTCAGAGACTGGTGCAAGGGGGAAGGGAGGATGAAATACAGTCACACTGACCCAAACATTCTGGGCTTTGTTGATACAGCTCCTCTCACACCCAAGATCTCCACGCTGGGTTTTGATGTATATTGTATCCCTCCCTGTTGCTTATATCTTTTATGGTAATTTGATTTGTGTCGGGACAGGTGGGTCGCTAACTTATCAGAGAATTCAGAGTGTGGGGGTCGGCTCAGTGGTGTGGGGCTGGCTCTCAGATGGCTGGAAGGGGGTTAGAGGGCTATTAGCAGCTTAGTGGTGATGAATGGACACCGCACGGAGCCTGGTGTTGTCGCATGGCATTGCAGGGCCCATTCCTCTGAAAGATACCAAATGTATGGTCAGCTCGTGGGTGCCGGTATGCCCGCCAGGTCAGAATTGGTGGGCGGGAAGGCAACCGTGAGCAGAACTCGTAGTTTGCTGGTCCGGTAACAAAGGTACCGGCAAGCTTACTGGTACTGTTGTTATCGGACCGGAAAACTTGGAATCAGGCCCAATGTCTGATTTGCCTTGCACTATGCAGGATCAAAGGCACTTTACAGGCACGCAATGTCCATCTAGAAGTCATCGATCCTGATGCCTGAAAGGTTCAAAACGAGTTCCAATAACCCCAACTATCTGAAATAATTGAATCTAGGAATCAAAGGAGCAAGATATGTCAACAACAAGTGGCAAGAAGCAACACATGCATGCCGGGCCGAAGGACTCCTGGGGCTGTCTGAGAAAATGTAAATTCTTGTGGAGCAAACCTGTGAGCAAACTTGGACAAAACATATCACAAAGTTAATTTGGATTGCAGCCCTCAAGAAACCAGTGAAGGTGCACCCACAGAAATCATACCAACTTTGTTTTATCAGCTAGCGGACAGTGGGTCAAATGAAAAAATTTAACCACACTGTCATAGTGCCCGACCTCAAGAAAGGCACAGCTGCACTGATGGACCATTACTGGATCTGCAGCCAGCAAGCGTATTGCGCCTCCCACCTTCTTGGATGGGATACTGTTTGATAGCAACGCTGCACTCCACCCTGCTTATTGTACCAGAAGAGCACCTAAAGGAGGGACTCCTGTTCAAAGCTTCCACCGTGCCCCCACCTTTGACGCACAGAGCAACCACCAAACTTTCACATGCTCCCTGAAAAAGAGCCCTATGCCCAACTACATAGAAGGAAAAGAGCATCAAATGACATTTCCAATGACTCATCCGAGAAACTTGCACAAATACCTGAAGAATATAAGCTCTACAATTCAGCAGAGACACGTTTTACATCTTTACTACCCAGCATCCAGAGAAGGGCCAATGCCAAATGGCTCTAGATAGTTTGATGGGAGCTAATCCAGCTGGCAAATGATACCGAAAAAGGGTTCAACGTCATTAAAGTGGAACTAAGGACCCTAAGGCTAATGACGATGCAGAATAGGTACGTGTTGGACCTCCTGATGGCTATGGAGGGCAGTGTTTACAAAAAGATCAGGAGTTCATGTTGCACATTCGGACCTTCTGAAGATGCTGAAAATGGGACACTATCACATGTCATTGCAGCGGTGCATGAACAAGGGGTAAGACTGAAAAAGGAAGCAGGGGTCCTGGATGAAGACCGATTTGCGATGGAATTCAACTGGGTCCCATCATGGCTCATAACATTGGTGAAAATGCTAGTCCCTTTCTTTGTGGTTATTCTGGTGATCTTTTTCATGTACCAATTGGGTCTCTGGTGTTGTGCCAAAGCTGTGACTCATATTGCAATGATGATGGTGACTATTGGAAATAATAAAGTGCCTCGTGATACAAAGCAAGTAGAGATACAAACTGAGTAAAATTACCACCCTGATCACCACATGGTCCCAATCCCAATTGGGAATCTAGTTGATAACTTGTACCACACAACCATTGTACCTCCCCCTGATCCAGAAAACTACAAAGAGGTATGGGTGCATCTAGCAGGTGATGGGGTTTGCATATACATGACCTGCACACCTGAACAGTATGTGCAGCGAGGGAGGGGAACGTTTAAGACATGTGTGCAGAGTGTGGATGCCAATAAAGGAAACGTCAGCATGGGATGAAGTAGAACATTTGAGTAAATATGGTGGGGTGAATTTGTTACTGTAGAAGTAACAAAAGGGGCAAATGTTAGGATGGAGATGAGCCTATCCCACCCCCCATGGCACTTTCGGGTAAGGTGAACACCATATGAGGTGATTTAGTGAATAAGGGGGAGCCATCTGCAGTAATAGACAACATGTAGAGGCCCTGTAATGTCAACAGTAGATGCACAGGATCAGAACACCCGCTGCATGTGTTGTATTAGGCCTAAAAGGATTATGTTTGCGCTGTTCACATTCTCTGCTCACTAGGCCCAATCTCATTAAGACAGAATGAATCTGCAAAACCTCATTCCCACGAAAGTCCACTTCCCCCTCGTCCCTCCAGTGTTGCAAATATTTAGTATCTTCCAAAGGAATGCACCCTGCAAGAGTGTGAGCAACATAATGATACTCACTGCGTCCATTCATTTCAATTAAACAGCCAGTAGGCCTCTTACCCCCACCCAGGCAGTCCAGAGCCAGCCGCACACCACTGACCTGACAATCCCACCTTTGCAGTCCCCAATATGTGCACAATCCCCCTGGCCCAACACAAATCAAGCGTTCACAGAAGATCTAAGCAAGCGCAGCTGTATTTTTCCAAGGGTTAAAACATATTTCTTGTAACAGGAGGTAAAGGGAGGGATAAATTAAAGATAAAAACCCTGGCTGGAGACCTTGCATGCGGGAACTGCAGTATCAATGATGCCCTGAATGTGTGGGTCAGCATGATTGTATTTTATCCTCCCTTCCCCTTGGCACAGTTTTCTGTGCTGCCCAGGTGCCTACCACAAAGATATAATAACCAGGCTTAGCGTGTTTAGTTTAGGATGAAACAATGTAGTAATGTCTGCCCTGACCTTCACTGTGAGGATGAGCCCAGCTGACCAGGTTGATCCAGACCGATGGGAATGAACTAACCAATTACAGCCTGGCATCTCTTATGGAGCAGGCTCATGTGTAGGGTGCCTACAATTGGTGGTACCCATTAATACTGTATGTAATGACGATTGTGGGGTTCTTAAGCCCCTGTTTGCAGCAGGCCGAGTCCGAGTGTTTTCCTGATATTTGTATTCTGTACAATTAAAACTTTGTTATCCTTGCAACACTATCTCCTGTCCTATTTCCCTAGCAGGTTTTCTTTATTCCGGAGTGTGCGTAAAAAGGGATCTGCCTTCAACCGCTTTCATTGTTTGTCCCACATATCTTAGCCCACATGGGCACTCTATGCAGTACAACGTTGGTTGTTTTACATTTAGACATAAATCTAATTTCCCCAAGTCCTTTCCTCAATCTTTAACAATGCTGTCTTTGTGGTATATTTGAAAGCATTGCAGTTACCGCAGGGAAAGTGCCCCTTAAGTGGCCCAAGGTCACAATTTGAAATATTAGTACTTGTCTGTTTTGGCCTGGAATGTACCAGTGTATCCGTCAAATCGAATGAGCGTTTAAAAATGAAAAGGTGTAGTGGTGTGGTTGGTATACAAGTATTGACCATCAACCAGTATTCTCTTACCATTTTATTTATATATGGAATTAATCTGTATTTTATGTCGGGACAAAAGTGAGTCTCTCTTGTGTATCGCATTTCTCCTTGGGTTCCAGCAGGGATTCTCTGGGATTCTCTGGCCACAAACCTAGCCCTCTTCAATGCATGTGATACCGGTTTCTTTGGGTAGCCCTGCTCTTTCTAGTTGTTACATAGACGGTTTGTTCATAATAGTCCTCTAGAGAGGCACAATTGCCAATAACCTGGAAAAACATGGCTGAAGGGTAACATGATTGATTATGTACAGTAGCTGTGTGGTTTTAACTTTGTGATATAATTGTTGAATTACATTTTTGAATTAGAACTGAGTTTGTGTATAGTGGTTGCTCCAACCTCATCACCAAGATCCACCTTTTTGAATATGAAAGGTAAATTATCCTTCAACGATCTTGGGTAGAAGCTCAAAAATGGAGAGTAGTATTGCGATCTGTTGTTATCTTATACACATCACATTTCAGTTGGCCTGCTTGTGTTCTTATGACAAGGTCTAGAAAGTGTATTTGATGTCTGTCATACTCCATGGTGAATTTTATCATTGGCTGAAATCCATTTAGGCAATCGAAGAACTCGGTGAGGGACTCATGGCTTCCTGTCCCAATAAAAATGATGTCTTCTCTGTACCTGTATCCATTGGCAATCTGTAGTCCATATGGGTTTCTTTCTATGAGGACACATTTCTCCTCAAACAATTTAATGTAGAGTATTGTTAAGTTTGGAGCAAATGCTGGCCCCATGGCTGTCCCACATATCTGTCGAAAGAACTGATTAAAATACTGGAAAAAGTTCTACTTGCGTGGAATGCTCATTAGGTCTATGATAAATTCTGCTGGTAACCCTTGTTGTGTCCCTCTGCGTGTAAGGAAATCCCGGAATGTTTCAATCGCATCGTCTTGGGGGATATTAGCATAGAGCGATTTGATGCCCATTGCAACCTGGAAATACTCTATGGTTCAAACATCAGGAGTTTTATTGTGGCCATAGTATATTTTAACAATGTTGCAGTATTTTTGCTGATAGGTTGTAAAAAGATATCTACATATTTACACAAAGGCTCCAGGATCAAACCACATCCCGACACTATTAGTCTACCCAGTGGATTGATCGAGTCCTTGCACATCTTTGCAAGAGCATAGAAGGACGGGGTTCTTTGTTCAGAGTGATTCAAATTCCTCTTTTGTTATCCATACCCTATCTTCTCCAAATTGGGTAATCTCCTGTTCAATTTCTGGTGTCGGTTTCCTCCTAAGAATCTGATAACTTTCCTTATCTTGTAATAATTTTGTAGTTGCTTTTCTTTGTATTGTGTATTGTGCATTATTCAAGATCACTACATCACCTCCCTTGTCTGCAGGTTTTGTTGTCAGCCTTTTATCTGTCGTTAGATGTTGCAGTGCCCCTCTCTCTGTATTGAATAAGTTATGCCTCACTTGTTGCTTTGGATGCTTAGTCTTTTATGATATCCAAGAATGCAGTTCCCAAACATTAGCAGTTTTGTTGGCACTTAATTGTCTTGTGGGGTGAAAGTGGATGGGATACATGGCCCTGTCTACATCATACCCTCCAGGAGCTCCTGTTCCCTGAAAAGGTATTTTAATATTACATTTCTGAAGAACTTTGTAAGTTCTATTTCTGCGGTGAACCAGTCTGTGCGGTTTGTTCGGACAAATGAGAGTCCCTTTGCCAGACTGGAAGTTCCCTCTCATGTCCGATATGCAATGTTTATAGTGGTCTCCATATTTATAGAACATTCTCCTGCAGAACTTCTGTTGTCTCCTGTCTCCCCATGGTAGAAACTCTGGGTTGTAAACATTTCCTGGGTGGCCTCGGGGGAGGGCACTGCCTAAAAACCATCTCTGGCCCCTCACCCATTGGGCTTGCTCGTAGCTGTAAATGTATTGGTCTTCTCCAGCAGAGTCACTGCTCGTCTCTGAGAAAGTAACCCATCTGCGAGGACCCTGCCTGTTGTCGGTTGTGTTTTGTGTCCGTTCTATACTGCGCAGCTCAAGAACGTTTGCTGCTAAGTATGGATACATTTGTTCAGTTTTCCTGAATGTTCCTATTGAGATTTTTGGTTATTTTGATTAATGTATTTCCCTTATTTTATCTTTCACATTAGATATTGTCGTATTGTTGGAAAACTTCAATTATTCTGCCTCTAGTTCCATCTGTACAATAGCTCCAATTCTCTGGGCTGTTGAGATGTTTAAGACCATCAGATTTTGGCAGGGAAGAATCAAACCAGATTATTCGCTATTGCCAGGCATAATTCAGGAACATCCATTGCACCAGATGTCATACAGACCTTCATATACCGATGCAGACCTGTATCACTCTAAGATGGCTCTCATTTATATCAGACTTATATGGGAGCACACACAATTGCAGTACGGTCTTGTGAGCCGATTTATCCAGCTCGTCAGACCAGAACACATTTGAGGTTGCCTAGGTAACCAAGTTACCTAAACGTGCATTTGACCTTCTGGAAAAATAAACACAACATGTTCTTAAAAAACCCAACAATGGTGTCACCTATCATTGATGAATGAAACTAGAGTATTCCAAATTGAAACAGGTGAAAACCGGATCCAGTGCCACTGTACAATAGTGTTCCAACCCCCCTAAAAAACCTACTTTCCAAAACAGAGACTGCAGCAGCTCTGTCCCTTGGAACCCCACACACAGGCAGCAGGAAATATAACAAAAAGCAGAAGAATATCCACCAGCTCATGGATAAATTGAAGTGCATATGCTAGCACAGAGATCCACAGTTCCGTTAAGTTCAACCATGCAACTTGCCTGTAAACAGATGATACACCATCAATGATAGGTGTATCACCTTGTAACCAAGTTCTCAAGTATTCTTGTAATATCTGCGCCCTTCTACCTTTGGGTTTGAGTTTGCGCTATATCAAATAAACAAACAAACTAACACACAATTTAGAATAAGCAGTGAGCCAGTTTATGATGGTGTGAACTAGTGGGACATATGTCAGGGTAAAAACCAAAACATGATAGCAAATACAGGTGACTTATAAATGTAACATTAAGCTAGGGCAGCATGTACTTCAAACCGAAGAGTAGTGCTGCACAAATAAACATACCATTATGCATCACAGGAGTGAGTGGTTTGCTCAAGTACAGAGTATGAGGAGAGGGTGAGGTGTAACCCCTCTATGATGAGTAGGCAAACTTAAGTCACTGCATGGACCCCTCTGAGAGACCACATTTCTTTAGTGTCACTGAAGGTTAAAATCAGACAGAGGGACCATGTGGTTATATGGAGGCTGGTGTTGGCAATCAGGTTCAACGGTCTGGTTCATGAATGGTATAATGAGGGCTGGTTTGTAAAGGCAAATCCACTGGAATTTGTACTGATGGTTCAGGGGCTTCTGAGCTGTCTTAACTCTTTCAGGAAACTGAACAGGGATATAGAAACAAAATCGTACCTCCATTTATTTGATAATTTTATTTAAAAAATATATAATAATTGAGGAGGAATTTGAGGGAAGTGAGGAAATACGGCCAGGACATTGAGTTTGTAGTAACAAAAACATGAAAGAAACATCAGTGTGCAAATTGGTCCACGTCTCAGAAATATTAAAAACATCAGGTGGATACAGAATTGTTGTTGGATGCATTTCAGCAGAGAGAGGCAGCCCATTCTGGACCTTGATCAAGGACATGAGGATACACGAGTCCATGCAAGCTCAACCACTATCGAGGAAGGCATGGGAAGACCATGTTGACAACTTAAATGGTCTACTGAGTATGGGGGGTTTGCAGATCCTTGAGATGTATTAATTACACTGGACTCTAACGATTGGTAGTGTTTGAATATGGAGGTGGCTGATATTCAGACAGCGATCCAAAGATGCTGAAATTGGGAGAGAGACAGTCTGAATGACCATAACCCCAAGAGTATCAAGTACTTCTGTACTGTTGTTCTATGTAACAGTCGTGTTGTAATACTTGATATTATGTATGTTTTGTCAAAATGATTATAATTGTGTTCAATACAACTTTATAAAGTATACACTGGTAAACGTTCAAAACAGATTTCTCCTGTGAGCCCTCTACTCTAGGAGCTATCTTACTTATAGGGATGCATGGATGCTTGTGAGAAACCATGCAAGCATTCAAGAAGTGGAACAAGTACATTCATTTGAATTAATATCACATTAGAAATATAAATGTGTTCATTTATGGTATTCTTTTAAGTGCACACATGTTATCTTTTCTCTACTTGAGCATGTTCTGTACATCCAAAGACTAATCAATGAACAATACATGAGAACTGTTAGAGTCTGACTAGCTAAAACGAGTGATTGCTCACAAATATTGGTGGAAATGTCCTGTTTATAGGGGCTATTTTGAAATGATGCTTTAAATTAAGATCAGAGGAATGCATACAGCTGGATAGCAAATGGTGGCTAACAGGAGAGAGATGGGGGGGAGAGAGAGAGAGAGAGAGAGAGAGAGAGAGAGAGAGAGAGAGACTCAGTCACCTCTGATTAACACTATTCATTCTACACAAAATGAGGTACATTTGATGGATGAACATGGATGATCATAGGTCTTCTTCCCAACAGCCAGCCTTCACAGAACATTTGTCAATGCCTACTTGAAACAATAGACTCATGTCCTAGCAGCAGAGTTGAACAGTAATACAGCTACACATGGCACTCCTTATGTAACCTGTACAGCCCTCCAATGCAATAACAATAACATAAACTATTGAGGATAGGACCAATAGAAAATGGAACAATCACATGGTAAGTTAGCCCCCTTCACTTCCAGTGTATGCCCTTCTCTGTTAAATTATTTTTATTCAAATCAAATCATCATTTTCTAAGCATCTGTAGTTAAGGGTAAAAAGGCACGGAAGGATTTTGTTTAGTACTCTTTCCTCTGAAAAAGACCAACTGCTATGGCCCCTGCACCATCACACAATGGTAAAGTATTGCATTGTACTATACACAAATACAAACAGGCACACCAGAACCTCAGCCATATCCCACTTCCGCTTAGCCGTTCACCTCTAACAATCATTCAATTGAATGCTTTTAAAGTCCTATGTTACATTAATCCAGTCCACAAAAATTAGCAACCACATCAGCATACACATTATCAATGTCCTCTTCCTCATAGAGGCCTGGTGCTGCCAACCCCTACACAACTCAACTACATCATCAGTGACTGAAAGGTTACAGATTAAAAGAATTTACTGCACCCGAGTAACTGAGGGTTTAGTCACAATGTTTCTGGACATGCATTGTTAAAGAACCCTCCCATAGCAACTATACGAAATGTCTCTACTCCCTATATTCAAGCATGCACACAGATTCAATTCACACCTGATCCACCATCCCAAACTGACCTCCTCCATGAAATCACAAACCTCATCATGGCATTTTCAGTAAAAGTACCACAATACTTTCTTCTAAGGAAGTTCACACTCTAACAGTTCATGCAAATAAGAAACCCAACGAAACATAACATGGACTCCGTAACTTTCTAAATGTCGACATAGACAAGTTATCACATAATCTACTCACAACAAATGTAAAATGCTCGAGGTAGTTTCAAACTTCAGGAATCACAGACATCAAATTCCTATTAACCATAACCCTGGATTGGACAGACCAGATCTTGCCATGACAACTATCCAAATCCTAGATTACTAGGACAAATATGTATTTATTTTTATTTATTTATTTATTTATGTATTTATAAAGCACTAAAAGCCCAGAGTCATCAAGGCGCTGGTTACAGGATAAGACACTTTTGAGTTTGTTGAAGAGGTAGGTAGGGGCAGTGTTTGAAATGCATTTCTAAATGATGGATAAAGTTTTGAAGATAATCTGCTCACAAACAGGTAGCCAGTGAGAATTATTTCTTGCTGCTGAGATGTGCTCCCTCTTAGGGATGTTAAGCGCTGCCCTGAGTGGTTTGTTCTGAATGACCTGGAGTTTATTGTTATTTCAAGTAGAGATGTCAGAGAAGAGAGCATTACAGTAATCCAGTTTCAAGCCAATAAGCACTCAGTGATGGCAAGGTGGCTCGCCGGTGATAGGAATGGTCTGCTGGTGTTGATCAATTTGGAAGTGTAAGCAGCCGAGGATGAGGTTGCATTGACCTGCCGTGTAAGGAATAGAGTAGCATCTAGGTATACCCTGAGGGTCTTGACAGCGCTGGAGGCAGGGATGGTTATGCTGTCTATTGTGAAGAAACTGTAGTCATTGCCTAACTTATTAAGACGTGCTTGCTATCCGACCAAAATAATTTCTGTCTTGTCATCATTTAGGCAGAGGAGGTGGGGAGCCATCCAAGATTGAATAGAATGTTAAACGGTGTGCAGCGTATTGGAGTCAGTGGTGTAGTTGCCTGTTAGAGGGAGGAAATTCTGTGTGTCATCAGCGTAATTCATATAGGAGATTCCCAAGTCATCAAGGAGATCAAATAGAGGTTTTGTGAAGATGTTATAAAGGGTCATGGAGATGCATGGGCCTTGGGGGACTCCGAGGGGGACAGGGTCTGGGTGGGCTGTTGCATTGTCTGCAAAGACTCACATGGAGCAGTCTTCCAAAAAGGAGGAGATCCACACGATAGCATCAGTGGAAAAATGTGCTGCTGGCTCAGGATTTGATGTTTGATGAGGTCAAAGGCCATGGACAAGTCGAACATAAGGACGAGGAGTGACTTGCCACTGTCTCTAATCTCATCTAGTTGTTTATTTAGGTCCAGTAGTGTAGTTTCTGTGCCATGGCCAGGCCTAAATCGGGATTGCCACAGCCCTAGAAAGCTGTTGGATTTGAGGAGTGCCTAGATCTGTAGGTAAGCGACCCGATTGAGGATTTTAAGGAGGAAGGTGACGGTGCTGATAGGGCAGTCATTTGTAGGGATGACCGGGTCAAGGGAGGGATGTTTTTAGCAGAGGGAGCAGGGGAGTTGCTAGGTCTGGAAATGACCTGGGGCTAAGCTGATGTCGGAACTGTTGGGACTGGGGGCTGGCTAGTCTTTTGGCTGTAGCTCCTAAGATTCTATCCGGGGCTACAACCAAAAGATCAGGGGCTATAGCCCCCTTAGCCCACCCCTAGCAACGCCCCTGAGAGGGAGTACCCAAATGTCTTTTAGACTAGTAGGAACAAAGCAGGAGGAGAATCAGGTGTTGATAAGAGTAGCAATTAATGAAGAGAATGCTTCTTCACAGCTCTTTATGACCTGGGCCAGGCAGGCATTCCCTTGGCAGCAGGACGGTTTGTGAACTTTCCTGATTTGGATGACCTCTGCTACTGACACTAGTTTCAAGGTAAATAGGGGTGGGATATGTTGGGTCTTAGTGGGGCCAATGTTGGGGGAACCTGGGGTGACATTGCCCAGGGTGTTTCTCTTGATAATTATATTTTTCTGAAGTGTATACATTTTCTTTAAGATGGCATTTTGGATGTTTGCACACCAAGTATTTTCCTTGGTACAGTTGAAGGGTGGTTGGGTGGGAGATTCAAGCTCACACAGAATTGAGAATATCTTGCACATGTTGGATTTGGTGTTTTCAATCATAGTGTTCAAGGTGGTACTTTTGGCTTGGAGAAAGGCCACTTTATATTCACTTGATAAGGATCTGAAGCCTGCTTTATTGGGCTCAAAAGCAGTTTCAGCCTCCTGTTTTTTCAGGCAAAGGGCTCTGATGTCTACAGTGAACCATATATTGATGTGTGGTTTGGGTTTAGGTTTGCATGGTACAAGGTGAGCTACGGTGTTGACAGCAACAGTGAGGGTTTGGTTGCAGATGTCTATCAATCAAGCAGGGTAACTAACAGTGGATTGTGAGGGACAAAGCAGTGGTATGATGCATGCTTTAGTAATTTGCAAGAGCTCTGGGTTAGTGTTTAGTGCTTTTTGCAGGCGTTAAAATCCAACCCTCAAAGGGACGTTGGTGCTAAGTATGGTGCCGCAATTTGCGGCACTGTACTTAGCGCCTTCCCCATTCCCATTGAGCCCTATGGGGCAAAAATGGGAATGGGGAAGGGCCCATGGTGAATGGGGAATTACCACCCCGCCAACCTTGGAATGGGGTGGTAATTCCGCCATTCACCATGGCGGACCCCGGCATGAACCATGGTGCTAATAGCACCATGGTTTAGCGCCGGGGTCGTAATGAGGCCGCTGATATTTGCTGATTCATTCAAATATAGATTTGCATATCCTTCAGGCAAAGCAATTTGAGTGACTTTTGGCTTTTAAGGTCTAACGAGGGCATGTGCAGGTGAAATTCATTATCACTCTTGCAGACAGAGGCAGAGTGTCTTGACCAGGTGAGGGAGAGGTGGTAAATGAATTATAGGGTGGTGGTCACTGCCCTATAGGTAAGGTGAGTCAAAGACACATAGGACTCCCTCTAAATTCTATTGTTAATAAGTGATTAAAATCCAAGGGTCCCCTAGACTGCAAAGTTTTTCAAACTGCTGGACGAATTTGGACCATGTCCGAAAGAACTTGGGCACGAAGTGTTGACTTGCGATCCATTCATGGTTTGGGGTTATTCCATGCCATAGCTATTTAAACATTTGACGGAGAAATGGGGTGCCCCCTTCTGCAAAAATGATAGTTATATCTCCCATGGTGTATTGCAGGATCATGGTTTTCAGAAATGAAACAACAGTCATCTTGTTTTCCTCTCGTTGCAAGAGATAGTCGTGTATATAGACGAGGATTTGGGCAGAATGAAATGCAGTAAAAAGCTATTAGTAGGTCAAAAAACGTACAAATGTAATCAGGGTAGAGATGGGGGATGGCTAGAGGGCACTGAGTGAAATCTGGGAGTTGGAGGGGGTACAGGGACCGAGTTTGCAACACAAAGCTTTCCATAGCCTCTGCTAAAGCCGTGAATAGCTGTTTTCACATAGCAAACTGCGTCATAGAAGCAGTGTGTTTTGTGGGGATAAAGAGAGAGGGGAGGGGAGGTGAGGAGGCCACTCTCGGGAGTGGGGGAGCTGCCACAGATGAGGCGGGCACTTGGTGACGTGCGGGGGCAGTAAAGCATTTTTTGGGCTGTTTTGAGGCTACAAAGGACCACAGATAGCTGAGGGTATGTGTAGTTCGATATCTGCAGCTATGTAGTTTGGGGTGTCAGTGTTTTCTATTGTTTTGAAAGTATTTCTTTTGGCTATAGTGATGTCGGGACTGAATTATTGGAGAGTCTTTTTTAGGTATTAGAGTCTTTTTTTTGTTTTGGATGTGTGTTTTCAGACTTTTGAGCATGTGAGACTTTGGAGAAAGATGGAAGAAAATAGTTTAACAAAATTAATATAAAAAGGGGCAATTGTAGACAGTTTTAGATGTGCCATACAGTGCAAGTTATGTATTCTCACTTATGGTGTTATTTTGGGTGTGTAATGATTGTCTATCTAGTTTATTGTTATGCATTTTTATATGGTTTGTTATTAGTGCTGTTCTGTATTGATCATTTAAGTTGGATTGTAGTATAAAACTTGAAGTCAGTCCCTTGTCAACTAACTTTTCGTAACCATGGTTATGATAAAAGTCAATGAACTGTAGTTGCAGTTATATTTTAAAAAAAATGTTATTTATCGTATGTGTGCATTTTTTTATATAAGTAGACTGTTTTGTGCTACACTGAGTGAACAACGTTAGCACACTAGGACTACTGTCTTCATGTTATGAAGGAAGTCTGCATTTCCGTCATCGGTTAGGTGTACTCCATCATGTCTATAGAAATAGAAATTGGGCATGTAGAACTGTATGTTGTTGTTCACAATCCATAATTGTTTGTGGTCTGACATGAATGCTGAAACTGCTTTATTTACATTTATCTGGCATTTCTCAATTTTACCATTTAATCTTTTGGACCATCTCCATTTTTGCCACTGAGCGAGATTGGAAAAGATAAAGATGGTGTGAGGAAATAGTTCCATTAATGTTCCCATGTCTTGTTTCATCATTAAAGTAAGGGACACCCCTCATACATTCCTCAAATCATTGTCTCCACAATGAATTAGTATGATGTCTGAGTGGCCTGTGCTTCTCAGACTTAACAATTTTGGAAACACCTGGAACCAACGCATTCCTCGTAATCCATACTATTTAATTGGAACATCTCTCAAACCTAGGTCCATGTTAATATTTAGTTTCTCACAAAAAGCCAGCATCCAAAACAGCCAACTGCCTCCAATCAGCCACACAGTTTTCACACTAGCCATGATATCTGAAGTATGGCTAGTTTGAATGTCTAGTAGTTTGTATGTCCAGGGTATGTCTGATGTGTATGTGTTGTACTTTCTAAGTGGTTGATGGTGCTGTATTATTCATGGCTATCCAACAGCCGCCCAGCGTGCAGCTATTCATGGGTAGATCCTCACCCACCCCACTCCCCCCACCCCCTGTTGCAGGCACAGCTATATCCAAGCAAGTGACACGTCGTGTGCCTGTGGACGTGTGGTAGCACCTGCTATCCAGAATTTTGGGTGGCGTTGCATCTTATATGCATTGAGTGTTTTGGGGGATTAAAAGAGACTAGCGGAGTGGAGGAAGACGATGAGGAGTGGAGGGGGCTGGTAGGCATGTCAGGGACAGTTTTTGGAGTTTGGTGGAGTGTAAATGCTATTCTGAATGCTTAATTTTTGCGTGTGAGTTGTCCCAATAAATGCAAATGCAATATGTGTTAAGGAATGTTATTTTAGTACACAAACTAGAGGGTGTAAAATGTTGGAGTGGTTTATTTGAAGTTTACATGTGCAACAGTTTTAAATAGGAAATAATGTTTTTGTTCTAATGTTCTTGTTGCTGTACTGTTATTTGCTACAGAAATACTGGCAGCTGTCAATGGCAGTTTACTGGGCACGCAGACCTCAGCAGTCATGTGATGTCCACGAACATCTTAGATTTTCGGGGGAATCTATGCTTATTTGTATTTGTATATTATAGGGTTGGTGAAAAGCAGTTTTTGGTTGGCTGATAATGTTGGCGCCATTCTATGAAACTGCATGCAATTCTGGTCATTCAGGCTAGACCTGATTCTGAATGGTTTTGCAAAGTGTGGTGCTGTTTTTTCAAAATGGAACAAAATTAGAGGGCGGGTCCCACAATATTGTAAAGGATTATAAATGTGGTGCCAATTGGAGAATCTGCAGAAATGTTGGCAAATAGATTTTAGATCTGGATATAAATGCTTTTGCAAAGTTTGGTGGGATTTTGTCAAGAGGGAGCAAAATTGGATGGGGTCTCGATATTTTTAGATGGCTTATAACTTTGTTGCTGTTTGACGAACGTGGACAAACATGAGGGCCAACCAATGGGGTTAAAGTGGCCATGTTCCTCAGGGACCAGCTATGTGTAAGGTTTTTTGAAATTGGGATAGGTTTGAAAGGGAACATGTGCCTGTGGGTACCGGCTAACGTGCTGGATGGGATTGCAGAAAATATGCACAAGGAGGGTCAGCAAGAACTGGAAAGCATGGTTTTGTAAGTATGTCCTGTGTTTTTAAAAAAGGGGAAATAATAAGTACATAAAACAGCGATATAACTTTGGTGAATTGGCAATGGGGCGGGCTGTCAGCAAGGAGAAATGTGTACTGTAATTTGCTTATTAGGGAATGCAGCATGACCAAAGGAGTAGGTTTGACTGGTAAAACATATTTTGCTTGTGGTTACAGCCTGAATTGGTGGACTAGATTACAACAAACTTGTGTAACAAGCATTGTTATATCACAAGTGGCTTTATCTTGAAGCTGGTCTGTTCAGCAACTATTCCAAATTCCTGTTTACTCTTACAGAGGCTTTTTAAGCCTGTTTGTATTTTGTATGTAAATACTATGAGTCGCGCCTCCACTGGGTTGTTACGGCGTAAAGCCAAACACTGCCATGAATTGTAATTAAGTGTCCTCCTTTGTTGTGTAACAAGCATTAGCAAGGACCTGCAGGCATGTTTTTTGAAATATGTCTTGTGTTTTTTTTTTCCAAAGTGTAAGAATGTAAGAATAAAATCTAGTGATATACATTTGGTGTCTGGGTAGTGGACCTGGTCCTTGGCAAATGCAAATGTGTACTCTAATATGCTTATTGGTGAATGTGGCATGTGTGCTGTGTATGCTCCATGGCTATGGCAACTTGCCATTGCTTCAAGCCATGAGCACTGGCCATTGGTTACATTATTATGGTATAGTGGACACTGAACTAGGATGCAGGATAGGTGCAGTGAATAATAGTGGTTGTTTGGTTCGGCTGGGGTCATGGTGGAGCCTTATGCCATAAGCAATTGAATGATGATTTGCATCCCCAGCATACACTGCTGATAACAACAGACATAACTATGGGCCTCATTACGACCCAGGCGGAGGACCATGGTGCTATTAGCGCCATGGTCCATGCCGGTGTCCACCATGGCGGAATGGGGAATTACCACCCCATTCCGAGGTTGGCAGGGCGGTAATTCCCCATGCCGCCATGGCCCTTCCCCATTCCCATTTTTGCCCCAAAGGGCTCAATGGGAATGGGGAAGGTGCTAATAACGGTACCGCAAATTGCGGTACCGTTATTAGCACCAAAGTCCCTTTGCGGGTCCCTACTTTAACGGCTGGAAAAACCAGCCGTTAAGGTCGGGTCCCGCAAAGGGGCCTCGTAATCAGGCGTTAAGAGTTTAACGGTGCCGACACCTTTTACGGCGCCATTAAACCCTTAACGCCAGGGTCGTAATGAGGCCCTATGTGTTGCAAAAAAATATTTTTCTTAAATGAGCTTTATATTTCTTTCATATATGTGAAGAGTTGCCCTTCTAATGTCCAGTTTTAAAGCTTGGGAACATTAATTCTAATAAATTATGTGGTGAAATTTTCCTGAAATTATGTGGATGATGCACATTGGAAATTGCATGAGCACTACAAAAAATAAAATGCTTGGTGCTCATGTGTTATGTGTATGGAAATCGGCTTTGCGTCGAGTAGGGCGATTCCCCATGTGTGATGCCACCAATATTTAATGAACTGTTGACTTTGACAGTAGTGTCAACTCCAGATGTTCCATGTGCCAATTTCTTAGTGTTCTGAACAATAAAAATCCTCTCTTTAAAAAATGGGATGCATGTTTGAAATATCTAATCCAAGAATAAATGTACCCTAAAAATAGTACAATCTCCTAAAACTACACATCACTCTTAATTAATAAACTTGTACTAGGTAGAAAAAGTCTTAATAGATTGGTATAATAAAATATATAGGTTTATTGGTATATATAAACATCAATCAAAAATATATTCTCTGATATGTACATTCTCATCTATTTTTAGTATTGCCAATATTTGATAAGTATTTTCCGTACGGTAGATGCATCTAAGCTGTAGGTGGTTATGAATTTAGTAGTCATTGTTTGCATAGTGTTTTTAGGTTTGTCTCTCAATAAGAATGATCTTGTGATTTCCTCAGCTTTTACCACTGATTCCCTCAGTGTACGTTGTTTGTATCCTCATTGGCTAAATGTTTTAATTGTTTGTTTAACATTGGTCACATTTGTTGATTCCGTGCTGCAATTATATTTTAACCTGAGGATCTCTCTGTAGGGAATGTTAGCAGTTACATGTCTCGGGTGGTTGCTACTAGCATGCAAGATACTGTTACCTGCCGTGGGTTTGGTGTAGAGATTAGTTAGTATTCTGTTTTGATCAGTGTATAACCCCAGATCTAGAAATTGTATTTTGACAGTACTGTTATTTATAGTACATTTGTGATTATAGTTGTTATTGTTGAGATATTTGGCATATGATATTAACTCTGTTTTGTCTCCTTCCTAAATCATGATAATGTCCTCAATGTAACGTCACCAGAATATAATATTGCTGGAGTCATTAAAGGCTGTAAGTTTCCAGTCATGGTAAATTTCAATATAGCCCATGAAGAGGTTTTCATAAGAAGATATGAATATGGAGCCCGTGGCGGTCTCCTGGAGTTGTTTATAAATGGATTTTTCAAAGCAAAAGATGTTGTTCAAGGCAAAGCTTAACATTTGAATTATCATGTTGTTTTGTTCCTTGTAAGATATTGACTGGGATTTGAGGAAGAATTCTGTACTTGTAATACCTAAATCATGTTGGATACTTGTGTACAGTGAGACAACATCCAATGTAAAAAATCTATAGTTTTCTTGACAGGTTATAGAATCAAGTTGTTATATAATATATTTAGTATCACTGATAAATGAGGCCAGATGTGTTGTCAAAGGCTGAAGGTAATGTCAATATACTGAGATATTATTTCTGAGAGAGAACCTATGCCATTGATGATAGGACAACATGGAGGACGTTTAGTATAGTCCTTATGGATTTTTGGCAGGAAGTAAATAGTGAAGCAAAAACAAAGAGGTGATGGCTGGAAGGTTTAGAATGAATCTTAACCACTGGCATTGCTCTGGGCAACACTCCAGACCACCGTTCTTTGCCTGCCAAGCCATTACAGAAGGGGAAAGATCATATGCAAATCAGGCTTGGCCCCACCCCAAAAGGGGCAGTCCAGCCCGAACTGCTAAGTCACATCCCTTCTGCACGAGACCACAAGCATCCCCAAACATGTTTCGCCCTTGTTGGGCTCATCAGTGAGGAGTAGCTTGGGTCTCCAGGTCCAGCAGGCACGGAACCCATGTCTGGGCTCCTGTCCCACTTGGGGTGACAAAGCAAAAACAAAGAGGTGATGGCTGGAAGTTTTAGAATTAATCTTAACCACTGGCGTTGCTCTGGGCAACCCTGCAGACCACCGTTCTTCGCCTGCCAAGCCATTACAGAAGGGGAAAGACCATATGCAAATCAAGCTTGGCCCCACCCCAAAGGGGCAGTCCAGCCCGAACTGCTAGGTCACATCCCTTCTGCATGAGACCACAAGCATCCCAAAACATGTTTCACCCTTGTTGGGGCTCATCAGTGAGGAGTAACTTGGGTCTCTAGGCTCAGCAGGCACGGGACCCACGTCTGGGCTCCCGTCCGACTCGGGGTGACAATGCAAAAATAAAGAGGTGATGGCTGGAAGGTGGCAGTACCAGACTGATTTGCATATGGCTGGACCCCTTTTGCAATGGCACAGATGGGCTAAAAAAACGGTGGTGTGGAAGGTTGCCCAGAGCAACGCCAGTGGTTCAGATTCATTCAAAACCTTCCACCCATCACTTTTGTGGTCACAGTTTGTCTCACTATGTGAGAGAGGGTATGCTCAGACGTGGGTCCCTTGCTCTCTGCGCCATAGGGAACCAAGCTGCACCTCACTGAGGAGGCCCAACAAGGCCGAAACATTTCTGGGGTTACTTGTGTTTCCATGCAGAGGGGACCTGGCCTAGCAGTTCGGGCGGGGCTGCTACCATTGGTGGCAGTACCAGACTGATTTGCATATGGCTGGACCCCTTTTGCAATGGCGCAGACGGGCTAAAAAACAGTGGGGTGGAAGGTTGCCCAGAGCAACGCCAGTGGTTCAGATTCATTCAAAACCTTCCACCCATCACTTTTGTGGTCACAGGAAGTAAATGGTGGCCATTACAAGAAATTGGATATTCATATAGTCAAATTCTTCTTCCAGAAGCAGGCCTTGGTCCAACCAGTTTTGGCTCATCAGGTGTCATTCTTTTACCACTTCTGGTAGAGGGTAGTTTACTAGTTTATGATAACACTTTGGATCATTAAGTTGTTTTCTACCTTCTACATTGTCAATTTTATTCATTAACACCACTTTTCCACGTTTGTCCACCATTTTGGTTATACTACGTTCATTATTGTACTGCTATTTTTTCTTTCATTGTTAGGTTATAACGGATTTTTCCTTTTTTGTTGGATGAATAATTTTCACATAGTTCCTCTCGAATCGCCTTATGATATATGTCTATTACATTAGCAGAATTGAACATTGGAATGAATTTTGATTTGGGCTTAAGCAATGTTTCTTCTAATAGGAAGGTATCTATTTGTTGTTCTTCAAAATATTTTTGAGCAGTGAATTCTTCCTCCAATGCTAGGTTAAGGAGATCAATAGCGTGTTCTTCTAGTTCTACTGACAAGGTTGATGGAGTTTCTTTGGCCGGTCTATTTGGGTTCTTTTTTGGAGTTTCTTCAAATTTTATTATTTTATTAAGTTTTAAACATATGCAGAATTTGTATATGTCCAGTTGTGTTTGAAAGTAATCTAATTGATATGAAGGGCTGAAGGAAAGCCTCTTTTTAAGTGCTGATCCTAGATGCTGGTCAATTTCTAGATATGATATGTTAAGAATAAGGTATGCCTTGTTTTTCCTCTTTGCTTTGATCTTGTTAGCATACCCTGTTGTATTGGGTAGTTTTTGCCCACCTCTATTGCCTCTCTTTTGTTTACATTGATTGTTGAGGTATTTGGATTTGTGTTTGGGAGTGAGGGGATTATTCAAATACTTCTTTTGTGACATTGTAGCTCCTCTAAAAAACTAATCATGGATTAATTAAAACAATTAAAATTACTGAAAAAGGATATTGAAAAGTTAAGAGAAACTATGAACAGTCAAAATCACATTGAGTTAGAAAACATGAAGATGTGGCTTTTTTAATGTTCACAGTGACTCCGGCAGGCAGACTCATAGTGTACCGGTCCAGTCACTACGGTACCGGCACTGTTGTTACTGGACCCGCACACTTGTAATGAGGCCCTATGGTCTTTTTGAAGTTGGCATTTTTGTTATTTTATATTTTTGTGACCAGTTGGATATTTGAATATACTGACATTTGAATAATACATACAAACCATCAGTGTGTCCTTAGCTAGACACACAAATAGCATCAATCCCTAGGGTCTTTCCATGAAACCCAATGAGTCTGCTAAACAGGCTTCATTGACCATAGAAAACAAGCAAGTTGGAAGGACTCACACCTAACTAAATTGATGGCAGCTGTAACATTTGAAATACCAAGGGGTGAGCCAGCAGTAAGTGAGGTCCCATGTACCACAAAGAATCCCATGGCTGATCCAAAAGTGGGTAATGCAGACATATAGAAGAGAAACATCCCACTGAACAAATCTGCTTCCCCTCCATGGAGACATGCATCCTTGCAGGAACTTCAACAATCTTTCATCATGGAGGCTATCTTTGATGACTGGGACCTAAAGTTCCTGAAAGACCTAGGATTTTGGCAATCCTGCATGACATTCCGGTTCTCAAGAAATGATGCTCCAGAGACTTTGACAGTTTGGAATTCTGTGAAGCAAAAAGATGGGATGTTTCAAATATCATGGTCTGTTCTAGCATAATAAGAGAAAAATGATTGCATTACATTGATGAAATTCACCAGTGAGGTTTCGACATTTGCAATATCATTGAATCCCTGACAGACCCCAGTGAAAGAAAGTTTTCTGTGAATGGCTGGGAATCTCACCATTAAGAAAGACAGGATTTTCTAAAAACAAATATATTTGAGGCCCCAATGGAAAAGAAAGGGGAGAGGGAGAACTCAGTGCCAGATGCTAGAGACTGGCTGTGGTTATCCAAGCCCTTGTGTACCAAGGGTATTGAGAGCTGGAAAGAGGGATATAACTTTCAGCTGTGTGTCCCAGAATACGAGGGGCTTCTGCCACTTGATTAGGCAAGGAGACTCCTTTCTGATGGAAAAGGTCAGTTTTTATGGTTATTCTATCCTTTAAGAAATGGCAGTAGGGATGCAGCATTCCAAACAAATGGTGGGCTGCTTCTCAGGGTGAAACACTGTATTATAGCAAAAATAGAAATAGTGGACTGTCAGTATGCCTAACTTTGAAGGAATGTGATTTGCAGATATTGATGATAAACGTCTTCTGCAACTATGGGGATCATGAACAAATGTATTTGATGGACAACATAAATGAGACACTGAGTGGGTGGAAAGAATCCAGACCGGAAGGCCAAATTTTAACAGCAGGACATTTTAATGCAAACTGTCTTGATGCTGAAAATTATTTGACATATCAACAAGGTCTCAAAGTAAAAAGTGTGCAAAACAGTAAGGAGGTGAAATGGTATGACTTCTTCGAGGGTTGGAACCTAACTACCCATAGAGAGAATAGTAACCTGAGGGCATCTCCCTCCAACACCTGGAAAAGTGGTAAAAAGAACACTTTGATAGACTTTGTTTTCACATCAGAGGATTTGCAAACATTGAAATACCATTACAGGGTAGAAAATTGCTCCCAAAGTGACCTGGTAACTTTTTATGATATTCTGACTTTAGACCCTGCAATTTATATGACCAGTGTAAAATTATCCTTTGGGAAAAATAGACTAATCTTGGCGGAAGGAGACATACAACATTTTAACCACTCGGGGTGACAAAGCAAAAACAAAGAGGTGATGGCTGGAAGGTGGCAGTACCAGACTGATTTGCATATGGCTGGACCCCTTTTGCAATGGCGCAGATGGGCTAACAAACGGTGGTGTGGAAGGTTGCCCAGAGCAACGCCAATGGTTCAGATTCATTCAAAACCTTCCACCCAACACTTTTGTGGTCACAGTTTGTCTCACTATGTGAGAGAGGGTATGCCGAGACGTCGGTCCCTTGCTTGCTGCGCCATAGGGAACCAAGCTGCACCTCACTGAGAAGGCCCAACAAGGCCGAAACATGTCTGGGGTTACTTGTGTTTCCGTGCAGAGGGGACCTGGCCTAGCAGTTCGGGCGGGGCTGCTACCATTGGTGGCAGTACCAGACTGATTTGCATATGGCTGGACCCCTTTACAATGGCGAAGACAGGCTAAAAAACAGTGGTGTGGAAGGTTGCCCAGAGCAACGCCAGTGGTTCAGATTCATTCAAAACCTTCCAACCATCACTTTTGTGGTCACAGTTTGTCTCACTATGTGAGAGAGGGTATGCCTAGACGTGGGTCCCTTGCTCGTTGCACCATAGGGAACCAAGCTGCACCTCACTGAGGAGGCCCAACAAGGCCGAAACATGTCTGGGGTTGCTTGTGTTTCCATGCAGAGGGGATCTGCCCTAGCAGTTCGGGCGGGGCTGCTACCATTGGTGGCAGTACCAGACTGATTTGCATATGGCTGGACCCCTTTTGCAATGGCGCAGATGGGCTAAAAAACGGTGGGGTGGAGGTTGCCCAGAGCAACGCCAGTGGTTCAAATTCATTCAAAACCTTCCACCCATCACTTTTGTGGTCACAGGAAGTAAATGGTGGCCATTACAAGAAATTGGATATTCATATAGTCAAATTCTTCTTCCAGAAGCAGGCCTTGTTCCAACCAGTTTTGGCTCATCAGGTGTCATTCTTTTACCACTTCTGGTAGAGTGTAGTTTACTAGTTTATGATAACACTTTGGATCATTAAGTTGTTTTCTACCTTCTACATTGTCAATTTTATTCATTAGCACCACTTTTCCACGTTTGTCCACCATTTTGTTTATACTACGTTCATTATTGTCTAAGTCTTGTACTGCTATTTTTTCTTTCATTGTTAGGTTATAACGGATTTTTCCTTTTTTGTTGGATAAATAATTTTCACATAGTTCCTCTCGAATCGCCTTATGAAACATGTCTATTACATTAGCAGAATTGAACATTGGAATGAATTTTGATTTGGGCTTAAGCAATGTTTCTTCTAATAGGAAGGTATCTATTTGTTGTTCTTCAAAATATTTTTGAGCAGTGAATTCTTCCTCCCATGCTACGTTAAGGAGATCAATAGCGTGTTCTACTAGTTCTACTGACAAGGTTGATGGAGTTTATTTGGCCGGTCTATTTGGGTTCTTTTTTGGAGTTTCTTCAAATTTTATTATTTTTTAAAGTTTTAAACATATGCAGAATTTGTATATGTCCAGTTGTGTTTGAAAGTAATCTAATTGATATGAAGGGCTGAAGGAAAGCCCCTTTTTAAGTGCTGATCCTAGATGCTGGTCAATTTCTAGATATGATATGTTAAGAATTAGGTCTGCCTTGTATTTCCTCTTTGCTTTGATCTTGTTAGCATACCCTGTTGTATTTGGTAGTTTTTGCCCACCTCTATTGCCTCTCTTGTGTTTACATTGATTGTTGAGGTATTTGGATTTGTGTTTGGGAGTGAGGGAATTATTCAAATACTTATTTTGTGACATTGTAGCTCCTCTAAAAAACTAATCATGGATTAATTAAAACAATTAAAATTACTGAAAAAGGATATTGAAAAGTTAAGAGAAATTATGAACAGTCAAAATCACATTGAGTTAGAAAACATGAAGATGTGGCTTTTTTAATGTTCACAGTGACTCCGGCAGGGAGACTCATAGTGTACCGGTCCAGTCACTATGGTGCCGGTAGACTTACCGGCACTGTTGTTACTGGACCCGCACACTTGTAATCAGGCCCTATGGTCTTTTTAGAGTTGGCATTTTTGTTATTTTATATTTTTGTGACCAGTTGGATATTTGAATATACTGACATTTGAATAGTACATACAAACCATCAGTGTGTCCTTAGCTAGACACACAAATAGCATCAATCCCTAGGGCCTTTCCATGAAACCCAATGTGTCTGCTAAACAGGCTTCATTGACCATGGAAAACAAGCAAGTTGGAAGGACTCACACCTAACTAAATTGATGGCAGCTGTAACATTTGAAATACCAAGGGGTGAGCCAGCAGTAAGTGAGGGCCCATGTACCACAAAGAATCCCATTGCTGATCCAAAAGTGGGTAATGCAGACATATAGAAGAGAAACTTCCCACTGAACAAATCTGCTTCCCCTCCATGGAGACATGCATCCTTGCAGGAACTTAAACAATCTTTCATCATGGAGGCTATCTTTGATGACTCGGACCTAAAGTTCCTGAAAGACCTAGGGTTTTGGCAATCCTGCATGACATTCCAGTTCTCAAGAAATGATGCTCCAGAGACATTGATAGTTTGGAATTCTGTGACGCATAACGATGGGATGTTTTAAAAATCATGGTCTGTTCTAGAATAATAAGAGAAAAATGATTGCATTACATTGATGAAATTCACCAGTGAGGTTTCGACATTTGCAATATCATTGAAACCCTGACAGACCCTAGTGAAAGAAAGTTTTCTGTGAATTGCTGGGAATCTCACCATTAAGAAAGTGTCATGATCTCTGCTTCCAAAAGGTCAGGGTTTTCCCAACTCCCTTGGAAGCAGATCCATAACCCTGGTTCCGAGGGCCAACCAGTCCCAATTGGGACCTTTTGGACCCAGTCCTGGCGCCAGTGGCACCAGGCTCATAAATATGCCCAGTCCCAGCGCTGGAAGCGCCGGGCTCATAATGCTTGGGTGGACTTACCTGCAGCAGACCATGCTGCTTACTTGCCTGCCAGTTGAGTCTCTGATCCTCTTCTGTGTGGAACTACTTTTCCTGTTGGGTGGGGCAGGAGCCACTCCCTAGATTCAGAACACTGGAACTCTTCTGGAAGGCAGAAACTCTTTTCTTACCAAGGCTGTGGTAAGGAGACACCTAAGCACTACAGGAGGCTATTTAAACCACACCCGGTGGATGAATCTTGCTTTGCGTTATTCTGCATTCTCAGCAGCAGAGCGCTCATCGTGTCTTCTGCATCTGATCATGGGCCTAAGGAAAAAGGCTTACCATTCTGAATCCAGTCTTCAGCAACACCTATAAAGACAAGAAAGAACAGGTTAGCATTACGGTCTTCAGTGACAGCTCTTCACTTACCTGGTCCATCGGCTGCCACCAACGCCTCGCTCTGCATTCCGGCATCTGAAAGACAAAGGCTTACCTACTCTTCGTGCGCTCCGGAGGTCTTCACACTGCATTCCGGCATCTGAAAGACAAAATCTTACCAACTCTTTGCACGCTCCGGAGGCCTTCGGCGCTGCATCCCGCATCTGAAAGACAAAACAAGGTGCGTTTAAAGACATTGGGGAATTTAATACTCACGTGCCATTACTCCTTTCCACACCAAACCCAGTGGGTATTCCGGCACCCTGCAGCTGCTCCGAACTTGTACCTGCAAAATAAAAGACAGTTAAAGCGCATCGTGAAGCAGGCAACAAGCACTTACTTACGTGCTTCCAGGCGCTTCTATTCATCACACGGACTCCCTCTTCAACTCACTTCATCCCGTCATCCGCCATCGCCGGAACCTGCAAAACAAGAGACATCATTACTAAAGACTTTAAAGACAATAGAATTACTCGAAACTTACCGTTCGTGCAGTAAACGACGGACAGCAGTCCTCTGAAGTCAAGAGGCCTGCGCTACCGATCCAGTGAAGAAACTGGTTACAGCACCCTGCCCCGAGGCAGATGGAGAGCTCGGCATTCACTTACCTAAGACATCTTACTCTTGAAGTCAGGCATAGAGTGCACAGAGGTCCAGCCCAAGAGCCAACCGGGTGCTACACATCACCTTGGAAGATACGGTAGTCGCCCAGTCAAGACCGGCGCCTCTGCGAGAATCAGGTGAGCGTTACAGAACGCAAAGCCTACCGCAAAACTCTCGCCCAGGCGCTATGGAAACCTCGGATACTGACCACCTAGCCCGGTTACTTGGGGAACTAAGGGCGGAAGTGCAGGCAGCTCGTCAGGAAACGAATGCTCTAAGAAGGGAACTAATTATTTCCAAGGAGAGGACAGACGGTCTTGCTAGACAATTGCTACAGTCACAAGCCGGACAAACCCCGTTACCCGCATCAGGGACAAATCTTCCTTCAACGTCCTCTATGAATCCAGTGCAGATCAACCTACCTGGGAATGTACCTCTGGCTCCGCCCGAACGATTTTCTGGTGACCCAAAGAGGTTTGCAGTATTTATCAATCAGTGCCGGTTGCACTTCTTATGCCGGCCAGCAGCCTTTCCAACTGATCAAGCTAAAGTAGCTTTTGTACTTTCGTACCTTAGTGGCAATGCGGCAGACTGGTCGATCCCTCTAGTTAATCAAGATGATCCGGTTCTCCATGATTTTCAAGCCTTTCAGCTTAGTATGGAAAAACTGTTTGCAAGACATTCACAGGGGCAGGCCTTGGACAATGAGCTTCTTTCGTTGCGACAGGGTAAACAAGACCTTTTGGCTTATATTGCATCTTTCAAAAGACTAATAGTGGAAACTCAATGGCCTGAGGACAAAAGGATTACGCTGTTTTATAGAGGTCTACGTGGAGAGCTCAAAGACGTTTTAGCCCAAGTAGTGAATCCCCCACAAGACTGTTCGGATTATATAGACTTGGTCGTTCAAATAGATCATAGACTGCAGAACAGGAAGGCCGACCGTTCCAAGTTTGATGCTCGAGTATTTTCCAAACCGCCAACTCCTTCCAAAGGAGTAGACTCCGGGGAACCCATGCAAATAGGGGGTCTGAAAGGTCCTCTAACACAAAAGGAGCGGGAAAGGAGAAAACAGTTGCAATTATGCCTATATTGCGGGCACTTTCTTCGAGACTGTCCGGTGAAACCTGCCAAGAAGGCAGTAGGAGCTGCAGTTACCAAAGTTACAAACTCTGAGCAGGGAAACGACCTCGCCCGACAAGAATAGAGGTCCTCTTGCCGAGCGTGAAAACCAGTTCCGTGACCTCGCATTTCGTGATACCTATGGTCCTCATTTGCCCTGATAACCCGGATCGATTACATGCAATTGAAGCTTACGTCGATAGCGGTGCCAGCGGCAATTATGTGGATCATGAAATGGTTTTGAGGATGAATCTAACTCTTTGTCCCAAGGCTGTAAAGGACGTCATTACTACAGTGGATGGTACGGAGATAGCCTCCGGGCCTGTAACGCATACCACTCAAGAGGTGACGCTAGTAAGTCAAGATGGACACCATGAGAAGATCGTGTTCGATGTGATCAAGGCCCCTCAGTTTCAGATTATTCTAGGAATACCTTGGTTAGAGAAACACAATCCTCTGATCGATTGGCGAGCAAGAACGGTCCAGTTTCCAGAATGTGTCTCTACTTGTCACCCTCCACCTGGTGTTGCACTGGCAGCAATTTCTTCAGAGACTCCCCAGTTACCTCCCGAATACCTTAAATACCAAGATGTTTTCCGGAAGGATCAGGCTAACACTCTACCTCCTCATAGGTCTTATGACTGCCAGATAGACCTGATACCTGGATCTACTCCTCCTTGTAGTAGAATTTATGCCCTCACCGAGCCTGAGAACCTTCACCTTCGACAATACCTGGATCAATACCTGGCGAATGGGTTTATTCGTCCTTCCAAGTCCCCTGCTTCTTCAGCTTTGTTCTTCGTTCCAAAAAAGGAAGGAAACCTTAGAACTTGTATCGATTATCGCTCCCTGAACCAGATCACCGTTAAGAATAGATATCCGTTACCTTTGATCCCTGAACTCCTGGACCAAGTCAGAAAAGCATGCATATATACAAAGCTGGATCTTAGAGGAGCTTACCACTTGGTGCGAGTAAAAGAGGGCGATGAATGGAAGACTGCCTTCCGCACCAAGTATGGGCTATTTGAATATCAGGTCATGCCCTTCGGACTTTGCAATGCCCCGGCCGCCTTTCAATATTTTATGAACGATGTCCTCAGAGAGCTCATAGATGTGTGTGTTGTTGTTTACATTGACGACATCCTCGTTTATTCTTCATCGGAATCTGAACATCGAAAACACGTGAAAATGGTCCTCGAAAGATTGCGTCAACACAAACTTTTCGCTAAGTTGGAAAAATGTGTTTTCAACGTGACTGAAGTTGAATTCTTGGGATTCATATTATCACCTGGCGGAGTACGTATGGATTCAAAGAAGGTCGATGCAGTTCTCAAATGGCCATCACCATCCTCCGTAAAAGGTGTGCAAAGCATGTTAGGCTTCGCTAACTTTTACGGCAGGTTTATCCCCGAATTCTCTCGAATAGTCCAGCCCATCACTGCCTTGTTAAAGAAAAACAAACGTTTTGAATGGTCTACCGAGGCGGAACAAGCTTTCCAGGATTTGAAGACTAAATTTATCTCCGCACCAATCTTAAAACACCCTCGCCCCGAACTCCCCTACATCGTGGAAACTGATGCTTCAAGCCTTGCCATGGGGGCAGTTCTATCACAGAAGGAACTGGTAACCAATCAGTTGCATCCCGTGGCATTTTGGTCCCGCAAATTCTCGCCTCCTGAAATCAATTACACGATTACTGACAAGGAACTTCTGGCTATCAAGTCTGCCTTTAAGGCTTGGCGGCATTATCTGCTGGGGGCCCGACACACCGTTACTGTGATTACGGATCACCGAAACCTGCAATATTTGAAAACCGCAAAAGCCCAATCCTCTAGACAACTCCGTTGGGCATTATTCTTTGCCGAGTTTGACTTCATAATTACCTATCGACCTGGTACAAAGAACGGTAAAGCTGATGCCCTTTCTCGGATGGGAGTGGAGGAACACTTGATCAACCCTAAACCTGTACCAATCATTCCCGAACAAAGAATTCTGGGTGTAATCGCCACAGAATCCATAGAGGAAGTTAAGGATAAAGCCAGGCAACTTGTAACTCCAGCAGACATACAGAATTGGCATCTGCAGGGAAAGGACTTTGCAGTAAAGGACAACTTATTGTATTTCCAAGAACGATTATATCTACCCAGCACAGATTTACAGAAAAAAGTAATCTCCTGTTATCACGATTCTTTAATGGAAGGTCATCCCGGTATGGCCAAGACCTCAGAAAAGATCAAGCGCTACTTCTGGTGGCCGTCTTGGAAAAAAGATATCAGAGACTTTATAATGTCCTGTGGAGTATGCGCCCAAAACAAGAGTCAAAAGGAAAGACCAGCAGGCCTCTTACGCCCTATTGACATCCCACCTCGCCCTTGGCATACGCTTTCTATGGACTTCATCACCGATCTACTTCCATGCTCCGGATACAATACGATTCTAGTAATCGTGGACTTATTCTCCAACATGGCGCATTTCATTCCGCTCAAAGGCTTGCCAACAGCAGCAACTCTGGCCCGAGAATTTCTCGAAAACATTGTCCGACTACACGGTTTTCCTTCGGTTCTAATTTCGGATCGAGGTAGTCAATTTATTTCTCATTTTTGGCGAAGTTGCTGTCGGTCGGCTCAAATTGATGTGAGACTATCGACCAGTCACCACCCTCAGACCGACGGACAAACCGAGAGGACCAATCAAACTCTGGAACAGTATTTACGCTGCATGCTGCAACAAACTGAAAAAACTTGGAAAGACATCCTTTGGATAGTCGAATATGCCTACAATAACTCTGTCCATTCGGGAACTGGGAAAACACCGTTTTTTCTTTTGTACGGCAGTCACCCTCGAACCTCGGAGTTGGATCCCCTCCAAGATCTTGAAACACCAGCAGTAGACTACCTGCATTCTACAATCACCCAAGCCTTTAAGGAAGCTGTTTCTCACCTTCAAAGGGCTAAAGAACAATACAAGAAAGGAGCAGATCAACATCGGAAGGAAGCCCCTCAATATCAAGTAGGGGACCAAGTCTGGTTATCCACCAAATATCTACCTCTAAAAGGGCCACGCACATTCAATCCAAGATACCTTGGTCCCTATTCCATCACTACCATAATAAACCCAGTAGCGGTCAAGTTGGACTTGCCCCCGCACATGAAGATACATCCGGTCTTCCACGTCTCTCTATTAAAACCCGTGCAACCTCAAACCCGACTAACTAAATCTCCAAAACCCATCCTAGTTGATGGAGAACTCGAGTTTGAAGTCAAAAGCATTCTGGACTCCAAGATCTCCAAATCTAAACTATTTTACCTAATTGACTGGAAAGGCTACGGCCCCCAAGAGAGATCCTGGGAACCTGCTGAATATGTCCACGCTCCTCGCCTAATCAAAAGATTTCACCGAACATTTCCTGACAAGCCAAAACCCCCGGAGAAGCCCGGTTTGGGAGGGGCCTTGAGGGGGGGTACTGTCATGATCTCTGCTTCCAAAAGGTCAGGGTTTTCCCAACTCCCTTGGAAGCAGATCCATAACCCTGGTTCCGAGGGCCAACCAGTCCCAATTGGGACCTTTTGGACCCAGTCCTGGCGCCAGTGGCACCAGGCTCATAAATATGCCCAGTCCCAGCGCTGGAAGCGCCGGGCTCATAATGCTTGGGTGGACTTACCTGCAGCAGACCATGCTGCTTACTTGCCTGCCAGTTGAGTCTCTGATCCTCTTCTGTGTGGAACTACTTTTCCTGTTGGGTGGGGCAGGAGCCACTCCCTAGATTCAGAACACTGGAACTCTTCTGGAAGGCAGGAACTCTTTTCTTACCAAGGCTGTGGTAAGGAGACACCTAAGCACTACAGGAGGCTATTTAAACCACACCCGGTGGATGAATCTTGCTTTGCGTTATTCTGCATTCTCAGCAGCAGAGCGCTCATCGTGTCTTCTGCATCTGATCATGGGCCTAAGGAAAAAGGCTTACCATTCTGAATCCAGTCTTCAGCAACACCTATAAAGACAAGAAAGAACAGGTTAGCATTACGGTCTTCAGTGACAGCTCTTCACTTACCTGGTCCATCGGCTGCCACCAACGCCTCGCTCTGCATTCCGGCATCTGAAAGACAAAGGCTTACCTACTCTTCGTGCGCTCCGGAGGTCTTCACACTGCATTCCGGCATCTGAAAGACAAAAGCTTACCAACTCTTTGCACGCTCCGGAGGCCTTCGGCGCTGCATCCCGCATCTGAAAGACAAAACAAGGTGCGTTTAAAGACATTGGGGAATTTAATACTCACGTGCCATTACTCCTTTCCACACCTAACCCAGTGGGTATTCCGGCACCCTGCAGCCGCTCCGAACTTGTACCTGCAAAATAAAAGACAGTTAAAGCGCATCGTGAAGCAGGCAACAAGCACTTACTTACGTGCTTCCAGGCGCTTCTATTCATCACACGGACTCCCTCTTCAACTCACTTCAGCCCGTCATCCGCCATCGCCGGAACCTGCAAAACAAGAGACATCATTACTAAAGACTTTAAAGACAATAGAATTACTCGAAACTTACCGTTCGTGCAGTAAACGACGGACAGCAGTCCTCTGAAGTCAAGAGGCCTGCGCTACCGATCCAGTGAAGAAACTGGTTACAGCACCCTGCCCCGAGGCAGATGGAGAGCTCGGCATTCACTTACCTAAGACATCTTACTCTTGAAGTCACGCATAGAGTGCACAGAGGTCCAGCCCAAGAGCCAACCGGGTGCTACACATCACCTTGGAAGATACGGTAGTCGCCCAGTCAAGACCGGCGCCTCTGCGAGAATCAGGTGAGCGTTACAGAAAGACAGGATTTCTAAAAACAAATATCTTTGAGGCCCCAATGGAAAAGAAAGGGGAGAGGGAGAACTCAGTGCCAGATGCTAGAGACTGGCTGTGGTTGTCCAAGCCCTTGTGTACCAAGGGTATTGAGAGCTGGAAAGAGGGATATCACTTTCAGCTGTGTGTCCCAGAATACGAGGGACTTCTGCCACTTGATTAAGCAAGGAGACTCCTTTCTGATGGAAAAGGCCAGTTTTGATGGTTATTCTATCCTTTAACAAATGGCAGTAGGGGATGCAGCATTCCAAACAAATGGTGGGCTGCTTATCAGGGTGAAACACTGTATTATAGCAAAAATAGAAATAGTGGACTGTCAGTATGCCTAACTTTGAAGGAATGAGATTTGCAGATATTGATGATAAATGTCTTCTGCAACTATGGGGATCATGAACAAATGTCTTTGATGGACAACATAAATGAGACACTGAGTGGGTGGAAAGAATCCAGACCGGAAGGCCACATTTTAACAGCAGGAGATTTTAATGCAAACTGTCTTGATGCTGAAAATTATTTAACATATCAACAAGGTCTCAAAGTAAAAAGTGTGCAAACAGTAAGGAGGTGAAATGGTATGACTTCTTCGAGGGCTGGAACCTAACTACCCATAGAGAGAATAGTAACCTGAGGGCATCTCCCTCCAACACCTCGAAAAGTGGTAAAAAGAACTCTTTGATAGACTTTGTTTTCACATCAGAGGATTTGCAAACATTGAAATACCATTACAGGGTAGAAAATGGCTCCCAAAGTGACCTGGTAACTTTTTATGATATTCTGACTTTATACCCTGCAATTTATATGACCAGTGTAAAATTATCCTTTGGGAAAAATAGACTAATCTGGGCGGAAGGAGACATACAACATTTTAACTAGAAATCAGAAGAAGGCATATTAGTAACGAAACATGCTCAATTTGTGAATTCCCAGCTTTAATAAAGAACACTCTCACACCGAGGATACCTGGGGGGACACAACTAACTAAAAGGAAATAGAAGAAAGCAATCAGAAGCACAATTACAATAGGAGGAGAACCTCTCCAAGTGAGCAATAGTCTAAAAAAACTAAAACAGAGCTATACAAATTAGCTACAACACTTGAAAGCAAAGGCCTGACAAAGAAATAGTGAAAATATGCTGACTTGTTTGAGAGAAAAAAATGATAGTACGTACTGGAATGCAATAACACTGAAGGACAACTACCAGATCAAAGCACAATCCAATCCCATAAAGGAACAGAGTTGGATTTTACAAGTTTCTCATCTGTATAATATACCAGTAGATAGCGCATATAACTGGGAAAGCCTTAAAAGGGTAGATTGGGCTCTCGTTTCTACAGCAGAAGCTATTAGGAATATTATAACTACAAGAAGCAACTCGAGAGCCCTAGGACCAAACGGCATTTCTAACAAGGGAATATAAGCAAATACAATCTCATGGTCCCTAGCATTAGAGAGATACTTTTCCTCGATGATTGCAATAAGAGATACCCCTGAATCCTGGAAAGAGGTCCATATAGTGCCTCTCTTCAAAAAGGGAGATAGAGAGGCACCAGAAAATTATAGTCCAGGCACCTTATTGGATGCAGATTCCAAAATGTTCATAGTAATACTACTTTCTTTATTGGATGAATGGGCAAGCGAAAATAACATCCTAAAACCAAACCAGCTGGACTTCCGACCGGACGTAGGCACAAGTTTAGCAGGCTAGATCATGAATTATGCACACACATCTGGCTTGGGAGGGAGTACATAAAGAAATATATGTGGCATCGATCCATTTATCTTTAGCTGTCAATAGATTTGATAGAAATAAACTATGGGAAAAATGAGCTTTTTGGGGTCTCCCAAATGGCCCCCTTGATACATTTACTTGATCACTCAGTCATTAGAACATGCTTCAATCAAGAGGGCCTTTTATCAACCAAAATACGAACCAACAATGGCCTCTGCCAAGGCCTCATTTTGGAACCTTTCCCTTTTAATTATTATACGGCAGACCTAGGAAATCATCTGGAACAGGCTTCATTTATCGCGCCTAAAATTCTGGGTACAAAAGTCTTTTGGATTACCTATGCAGACAATATCATCTTGCTAGACTGCACTAAATTATGCATCCAAAGACTACTGAATAGCCTAAAAGAATACTGTCTAGTCATTAACGTACATACAACCCTGTTGATTAAATTAACGTCAGGAAAATGAATTAAAAAAAGACCTGTCTGGCTTGGAGGAATACAGGTGAAAGAGGCCAACAAAATGAAATATTTAGGAATTCACATTCTGAATACCCCCTCGATGAGGGGTTTCTTTACAAATGCTATAAAAGCGATAGGAGGAATTGTTAATTTCAATTACAAATGTGGCTATTTCTCTATTATTCCGATAGTAAAATTCTATAAAAGTAAGATCATCCATATGGTGACATATAGAGTCGAGATTCACCATATTCTTCACCAAGATGACCATCATCTCGAGGATGTTATTTGGAAAAAGGTATGAAGGCTTCCAGGAGCTATACCTATTAGCGTAATCCGATTTGAACAAGGATTGATTTCCTTTTCGGCTGTAATGCTAATGCGAAATAAAAGCTAAAACAATATGGCACTGGTGCACAGCCATCGTGGACATTCATGTCCCATCACCATAGTGAGAGCCTACGTCTTTTTAGGGGCTCAGCAGAATAATCACACATCCCTGCAGTGAAGGCGAAGCAAGGTCACATAAATATTGTTGCTGACTAGACTACTGTGGGGAATAGTTATTGTATTGTCTGCTGAAGGATGAGACTGAGAGGGCAGTCATAACCGAGAAGGGTGTGGTCAGGCCCCATAAAGAGGAGAGTTTATTCCTCAGAAAACACAGTTAGAGTCTGTACCCCTTGGTGATGCAGTTCTGCTGAGAGGGAGGATGCTCTGCACCAGACCCCATTATTGTGCGTGATCTCTTTGCCTACCTGCTCTGGGAATAAGCAGTGTTGTACGAGCTAAAATGAAGGTGTCTTCTGCTACCTTGCTAATGGTGAAGAGCTCTTTTCCTACGTCTTCATATAACTGACTAGATATGTCTTCTTATGTTTGGATTGTTCATATAAATATGGTGCGAATAAAGAGCCTATAACGAGCCATTTATATGTTTTACCCTACCTAATCACATAAGTGTGATATTTTGCCTTTCTGAGTCCAAATATTCATGTTGCCAGGGGCCAGGAAGTGGTGAGTCTAAGGGAACTCCCAATATGGCTGAGCAAATGCAAAACAGAGGCCCATATCACATGGAAAAGAATCCAATTATGTTATAAGTTTAAATGCAGGCCGGAAAAAACAATGTTTGCCGAATTTAAACAGAATCAAGCCCATCATGGTAGTAATTTAATTGAGTCTACCATAAAGTAGCTTTACGACCTGGGACTGGTGGGTACTTTGCTTGAGCAGGTCCCGGGGAGCTTTAAAAACAGATTCTGCCAAGCAGACTGGTGTAAAACATGTGACGTAGCAGGGAGCTTTGAAAGATACCAAAATGTCATCAGCAATCATAAAAGACAGAGCGTTTGTGCACAGTACCTTATGAAACACCCCTTATGGAAAGTAGGATATACTCTAATGATATTTAGAATGAATATCCTACCAACAAGAATACACTTGGTGAAATGGAGTAAGGGTTATGTGGAATGTTGTATATTCTGCTTAGAATCAAGGGAGGCAATTTAACATCTACTCGTAAGTTTGGCAAATTGAGGGGTAAGCGTATGTACTGTTTTAAAAATGTATAGCCCAATATGGGAGCATTGCTGGGTCTATACTCTGGAATATGGGCAGATCAAACATCTCTTACCGTTTAATTAAAGCACTGTTCCAATTTTTAACGATTATCAAATTAGTAGAGTTACCAACTTGAAAAACCTGTTTGAGTACATTTAAAATTGAAATATCAATCTGTATTTTCTAATTTTTAATGATTTTTAAATATATGTATTTAGTATATATGTATTAGGTTGTAACATTTTTTAATGTAGGAGCGGAACACATTGCAATGTGTTTAGTTTCATTTGTTTAAGGAAATAATTGAGATGAGTGTGTAATGTTTTAATTCTGAATTTTGAAAAATGTGTGTACATTTTTAATGTATTTTTAAAACTATGTGCACAATAAAGAAAAACGAAAAAACTAAAAATGTATGTCTCTCATTGTTCATGAAAACAGTAAAGCATGGCCCTTCTAATGTTTTGAGAGAAAGCTTGGGAACATCAATCATTATAAATCATGTGGTGTGAGTTTCCCGGGATGATGTGGTTGATGTGTATTGGAAATTGCATGAGATAGTCTGGACCATATTGGAGGGCAGTCTTTTTTAGCTTATATGTGGTCTGATATCTGTATTGTAGCTGTGAGGAGTGGTTGTGCAGAATCAGCCTCCACACGTTAAATGTGTTGTTAGCAACAGCCAGCGTATTTAATATTTAAGTTAATATTTTTTTATTTTTTTATTAAACGTTTTCAGTTTGAAAACAAACTTTTACGTTTATGATTTATGTGTTCTGAGTATTGCGAAATATAAAAAAGTTTTAAAGTTAATTCAGCTTCAAGTCTGATGTCCAAAATTGCATTATCATGATGATCAATTTGATATTTTTGCCAGAGATTATTTGGAGCCACATTTCTTCGTCTCCAAAAGGTGTTCTAGGATACTTCATCATACTGGTAAAAAGAGTCCTGCACTCTGTTAAAGTGGGGCACTCCATAAAGATGTGGTGTATCGTCTCTTCTTGGTTTCTTTGTTCACAGAATCTGCAAAAATGTTCTTCATTGGGTATTTGCTTAATGACTGCAAGATACTCTCTAGTGTGCAGAACATTAAGAAGGAGTCGGAAGTATGTATCTCGAATTGGTATAGAGGGAAACGTTTCTAAGTAGGGAAGTAGTTCTTCAAGGCTCTTGCTTCGATTCCGGAAATAATGTTCATTTTGTACATTGTTTTTTCTTGAATAGTTTGAATCCAGTAATTCTCCTTGAGCTTCTTTTTAGCCTTGTTGTATCGAGTCAGCAGGGCTTGACAGGCTTCTTTCCATACTCTCAGAGTGAGAGATAGGAGTATCTTGGGTTTGCGTGAGAATCCTTATTGCTGGTGTGTCGTCATTATTGACAATTTTACAGTAGTTGTCTAGCTACTTCCAGTTTTGAATGGATTCAAGTGACTGTAGGGCTAGTTTGTATCTTATCCTCGATGTCGGAAAGGCGGGGGCCAATGATAGGACTTTTCACCAGAATATGCCTTTGACCAACGGCCAGATGTTTTCGAGATGTTAATTAGGCTTTCACTCCCATATAGTAAGATTGCAGTTGCCTTTTGCCTATGAAAGGTTATCACTGGTCTCATTGTATAGATGCCATATTTTCTGTGAATAATCAGGGCCAGCCTGGCTAAGGTAAGTGCTCTGTGCTTTAAATAGAAGTACCAGCTCTGTTCCACCTGTGACTGATTGTGCCCTATACTAAGATATTTAATCTCCTTGAATTCCTCAATTTGTTTCCCTTATATGTACACCTTCAGAGACTTTGAAGGGTTATTATAAATGGTAGAGATGTTCACAGAGGAGGCTTTTAATGAAGTGTCTACAGATGTGCTGCTCCTAAAGCCTGCAGCTTTATCTCTGTCTTAATCCCCTGACTTGAGAGACTGTGTCAATGTTCAAAAAGCATTAGAGGACAAAGTCCTTAAAGCACGCGATAAAATCCAAATTGGTCATGCTAAACTGAATATACCCCCAGACCAAGCATCTGAACTGAACACCAAGAAGGAAGGCTGAGACTAAGGATTATCTTTCAAAAATGTCACCATGGAGTTAATGGAGGATATTCTTACCGAAATGAGACCTACATCCTTTCCAGGAGACCTACTACCATCTAAAGGAATGCTAGCTAACACAGGCTCTTCGCCCCCTTCTTGACAAGATTCTTTAATGGATCTATCTAGCACAAAAATGTACTCAACAGCATCAAGGAAGTGGTAATTTCACCCCTAATTAAGCGCCCAGCGACAATCCTAAAGTGCCCTGGCAATTTTAGACTGATTACAAACATGCCGTTCCTATTAAAACTCCTGGATAAGGTTGCATCTGGCCAAATACAGGCCCATCTGGAGGCATCTGTCTTCTTGCACCCGAATCAGTGATGCTTTAGGAGTCCGCTGAAAATCAGAACATCTAGTGTACAAATGGCCATGCACGTCAATGTGTAACATTCCCAAACAATTTTTCAAGTCTTTACGCCAATTCCTCAATCAATATGTAAAAAGAAAAGACAAAATCAAAATTAAACTACTGCAAAATATGAATACCTGTTCAGTGCGCAAGTACACAGGACTACAAGGACATTCATTGGCCTGCATTACAGGACCAACCTGTAAAACCACCTTCCATGATATCAAAAGGATATCAACACATCATTCAACTATAAGAAATCTAGTCTATAAACTGTACTATGCTAAAAGTCCTGCTTTAGCACTAGCAAATTTAAATAACATTCTTCTACATGGTACAGCAAAAGACCTACTTGAAGAAATTGACTATAACCAGAAAAAATATTTTGGAAATGAAAGCCACTTACAGAAGTAAATAGCTTTAAACCAAATTAGCAACAATTCTACACATGGCAACCTTTTACTAAACACATACAAAAAAGAAATAATAACATTTAAAAGTACATCAGCTGAAGTACCAAACCATGTGTGTGTATGTTGCCGCAGAACTTTTTATAAAAGTAACACAAAAACTGTAGACCTATCATACAAAATAGAAGACAATGAAGATTCTAAATGGTTTGAATTAGCTCTCTACCTTGTAGCAGAAAACTAATACGAAATAACTGACCCCTTAATACTTTGCAGTTACTGCACTACAAAACTTGACAACAACCAAACTCCTTCACGTGCTATCACAAATAATTTGGAATTATACCCACTACCAAAATGCCTACAACAACTTAATTTATATGAGAGCATCATAATTCAAACAGTGCACCCATTTCAAGCAATAATACGCCTTCAACCAAAAACAGCAAAATTACCTCCCTCTGAATTGGTAAAAGGCATTCGTGGAAAAGTAGTTTATTTACCATTAGATCTAAAAGAAAATGTGCATACTCTAGGAGTGCAACGTCCAATGCAGCAATCTTTAATTATCATAGTAAATGGAGTACCTACATAAGACAAAAAAAATGGCAACAGCTGGTAGATTTACATAAAGTTAGACAAGCCTTGCAATATCTTAAAGAGAATAATGAATATTACAAACAAATTAATATTCAAGAATACTTGAAGGATACAACTGAAATAATTCAAGATACACAAGAAAATGGTCAATTTGAGCTCCTAGATCCTGCTACAATATCAAATACTTTAGACCATTATACAATTCATCCTTTGCACTCTAATGACACCATAGAAGATGCACTGGAAATGTACATAATGCGTCAAACAAAAGGATCACCAATCAGCATATGGGAAAAAGTATAGAAACACTTGCTTTTCCTCGACTCTTTCCTACTGGCAAAGGAGGAAGGTACGATGATAGACCTATTCAAATATCAGCATCAGAATACCGCTCATTATGGATGTATTCTGAAGATCCCAGATTTAGACAAAATGTGGAATACATATTCCACCTACTCTTTGAAAGTGAACTAGCAACTTTATGTTACGGAGTTGCACACATATTAAAATCAGGATCACACTTTCAAAATATGACAGCTACACAATTATTACAAAAAGTGCAACAAAAGGATGAAGTTTTACAATCAAATATTACAAATCTATTAGCAAATATGCGTGGTCCTAAAGAGTACTGGTTTCAACGTCATGGAGATGTACGTTGTATGAATAGAAACCTTGGCCCACCCACTTGGTTTGTTACATTAAGTTGTGCAGAATATGCATGGCAAGATTTACATGATTTCCTATGCATACCAAACAAAAACAAAACAAACCTAGATGTACTAACCCCGGTAGAACTTTGTTCTTTGGATCCTGTTAATGTTTCAAGATATTTTTACCATCGCTTCATTGCTATGCTACATTTTATTTGTAATAAAACTGTTCCTCCACTTGGAGAAATGCAACACTTCTTTTGGAGAAAAGAATACCAAGCCAGAGGAGCACCACATATCCACATGCTTTTATGGATTAAAGATGCTCCTAAATTTGGTCAAGACAGTGATGCCACTGTTTTACAGTTTATTGAAACATATGTCACTTCCGAAATTCCATCAGAAGCCACAAATAGTGATCTTCATGTACAAATTTTACAATTTCAAAGACACAAATGTGGAAAATATTGTTGTCGCAAATACAAAAACATAGGGAAATACTACACCAAATGCCGATTTGGTTTCCCTAGACCAGTTACAAATACAGGTCAAGTGAATAACCTCATGTCTTCAGTTAGACATAGTGTTAAAGGTAAGTAACCTAAAAATACATATTACAAAAAAAGAAAAGAAGAAGAAAAAATATAGCAATGATTATAATGCAATCATTGCCCACTTATGGAATGCAAACATAGATGTGCAGTACATTGCAGACAATTCTACTGCAGTTGCACGATATGTCACAGCATACTTTACCAAAGCAGAAAAGACAGAGCTCCAAGACCTCTGGAATTACCTGTCATCAGATAAAACAGTGTCTCAGAAATTATACAGCTTGGGCATAAAAATGCTCTTCCATAGAGAATGTGGATCATATGAAGCAGCTGATTGTTTAACTGGTACTGCATTGTATGGTAAATCTGAAAATATAATATGGCTAAGTCTTGGTGCAGCTAAATCTAGAAAAAGAGTTCTAAAATCATACGAAGATATAGAAACAATAGCCAAATGTGATCCTAACAGCCAAGACATTTTAAAAAACAATTTATTGGACACATACTACCCAAACAGAAGTAATACTTTGGAAACCATGCGTCTATACCACATAGCCCAAAACTACACATACAAAAATAATATAAAACCTGATGAAAAAAAGGTAAATACAGAGTGACAAACTGTGAAGGCAGCTTAGTTAAACTCACTAAACCAAATTTAATTAATCATATCAAATTAGCATTAAAGACTCCTCAACATAAAGAAGTATATTAAATGTCCCTGCAACAACTCTTTAAACTATGGAGAAAAGAAGAAGAAATACTAGATAACTATGACTCATATGGAGATGCTTTCAAAGCAAATGAAAGCACTAAAACTGATGTAAACTTTACACACTACAAAACAATGTTGCACAATGAACAGCAACACGAAGAAGAACTCCAGGCCCAACTAGATAAGGACACTCCTGACAGTAGTCAACCTTCTGTAACAGGAAGCCAAGAACCACTGGGAGAACCACTAATAATAAATGAGAGTAGAAAACACCATGTGTCAATATGAAGATAAAGAAGACTTAACTATACTACAATCAAAACTAAACAATGAACAATGTAGCATTTTTCAAGAAGTAACAAAACAAATTGCACATGGTGTACAACATGAAAATAAAGAATGTTCCTGCTATAATTATAAACCTATACTACTGTACGTCAGTGGTGAAGCTGGTTCTGGCAAAACATTCCTAAACAAAATCATCAGTAAGTTCCTTCAAAAATTGACAAACAACAAACTGTCAGCTGTTGTCACTGCCACCACAGGTTTATCTGCCTACAACATAGGTGGTGTCACTTTACAACGATTACTACTATTGCCAGTAGAACACCAGAACAAATTAGACTATTACAAACTTTCTGCAGAAGCTGCAATGGAACTACGCAGAGTATTGAAACAAATGAAAATGCTACTAATAGGTGAAGTGAGCATGGTCTCCAATCTGATGTTGGCTTTGATTCACTTCAGATTATAAGAAGTACTCAAAACAAACTATGAAGAGCTCTTTGCAGGAAAACACATTGGGGCCGATTCATGGAACCAACGTGCGCCGAAAATCTTCGTGCAAGCATGCGCAAGCAGGCGCAAGCGGAAAAAAACAGGCGCACGCGCACGTGTGCGATTCATGGAAGTCCCTGCGCGTGTTCACCGCGGGATGTGCGCCAAACCCGTGCATGGCGCACAAATCACTGCAACATCCCGAAAGGCGTGCGCGACCCGCACAGTGAAAGCGCACAACCTCAGCGCATACACCAGAAAGTGGGCGGGACACGGGGCGTAACGCGCGGAATGGGGAACAACGGGCGAAAATAAGGGCGGAACTGGGGATGTACTGCAGGAAGCAGACGGAACGCCCACACGCACTCGAGCCACACGTATTCATGGAATCGAATAGGGCAAAGCCACGCACAGCCAAAGACACGCACAAGCTGAAACACGTCCGCCACATGAAGGCAGGCGGTAAAGTCCCAGCACATCCAAAAAGTGGCGCGCAGGAAGTTTGGGCTACGTGTATTTCAGGGGTTCGCGTGAACTTTTTCACGCGATCGGGCCTGGGGGAGCGGGCTACGTGTATTTTTAGGGGTTCGCGTGAACTTTTTCACGCGATCGGGCCTGGGGGAGCGGGCTACGTGTATTTCAGGGGTTCGCGTGAACTTTTTCACGCGATCGGGCCTGGGGGAGCGGGCTACGTGTATTTCAGGGGTTCGCGTGAACATTTTCACGCGATCGGGCCTGGGGGAGCGGGCTACGTGTATTTCAGGGGTTCGCGTGAAGTTTTTCACGCGATCCCCTGAAAAGGGGAGCGGGGTACCACTCACCGTCTGCTTTGCGTGTAGAAGAAGGCGTAGCCAACACCCGCTGTGAAGTAATAGCGTGTGAACCCCAACGGATGGAAAACACACGCACCGCACGAAAAGCACGTACAGAGCATTGTAAAGGCACGCGGGATCTCCAAGCCCTGCCAGGGCAACGCCCGTGCGCGATACGTCACAGACGCGCTTACGCTGTAAGGGCTTTTGGTCCAATGAAAACGCGTACACGTGCTGACGCGCTTACGCGCTAAGGGCCTTTCCTCGAATTACACTCTGACGTGCAGGATTTTCACGTGCCAAATCACTCCGTATCAAGCTGGCCATGCGAAAACACACGGAAGACCACGCTCCTGCCCAGAAGGCCGAATCACTGCCCCCCAGTGCCCCGAGCAGCCTCCCACGTGCCATCTGCTGCTGCCTGCCTGCCTGCCTGCCTGCCTGCTGCCACTGTGCCCTGCCATTTGGTGCCTGCACATCAGCCATCTGCAGGGGTCCAGTTGCTGTGTCCACCCCTGCTGGAACAGAAGACTCCCGACTCGAATAACATCGCTCCACAGCCCAGCCCCATGACCCAGTTGCCCACCCACTCCTGCCCCTGGGGTTGCCATATCGGCCACATCAACATCTGACACCAGTGGCAACCCCCGGCCAGAGGGGCAGAGGGGCACCAGCTTCACTGCCACCGAAGTTGGTGTCCTGGTGGAGCAAGTCCTGGGGCAGTATGATGCCCTCTTCGGATCGTCCCGCGCCAACAAGGAAGGACGGGAGAGGATCTGGGCCGACTGTGTGGTTGCCATCAACGCGGAGGGGGTGGCAACCCGCACCATCCAGAAGGTCAAGAAGCGCTGGGAGGACTTGAGGTCCAGGACCCTCGTGAAGGCCCGGCGCCCCGTGGAGGGGGGCCGGGGCCGCATGAGTTCCATCCAGTTGAGGGTCCTGGAATGCGTACACCCAGCGCTCCACGCCCAGGTCCTTCAGAGGGAGACCCGTCTGGAGTTGAGCGGTAAGTGGCCAAGCATTGCTGTGTGAGACAGGGCATGTTGCAGTGTGCTGGTTGTCTGATACTTGCCTGCATGTGTGACATAGGCCATGTACGCATGTATGTGTGCAGGGACATCATGGTAATGCATGTGCGACCAGTAATGTGTGGACCGCACGGTTGTTGCATGTGTTCAAATGCGACATGGGGAGCCCTGTGCAGATTGCACACATGAGAGCATGGCAGTCTCTGTTCCTGGACATGGGTGGGGGCGAGGGATGGGTGCTGATGCCAGGTACATATGTGGTATCCATGTCTGTGTGCCTGACCTGCGTGTCTGTGACTTGTGAGTGCCATGGATGCATGACACATGTCTGTGACAATGTACAGATTCACTGATGCAGCCTAGTCATCCTTGTATGCACTGTGATTGGGGTGTACGGGGCCAGATGGATGTGACTGAGGTGAAGTGTGTGCATGTGATAGGCATGACCCATGATGCATGTGAGTCCCATTACATTGTATGATTTGAGAGTCCATTGGACATGTATTGAAATGTCCATGGCACGCACCATGACTGTCACTGTGTGTGTTTTGCCTGGACTGACACATGTGTTGTGGTGTGACATGATGGAAGTGTACTTTGACAGTGTCACTCATCTGCTATTGCTTCCTGTCTAGGGGACCACTGTACAGTACCCTGATGCTTGTGTTCTATGTCTCCCTCTACGCAGCGGCTGGTGAAGGAGAGGGCGGAGACGGCGCTGTGGAGCAAGGCGGCGGGGATGCCCCCACTACTGCAGCGGAAGGAGTGGGTGAGCCCCCACAGGGGCCTGCTACGGCGGTAGACGGCGAGGAGCCATCCAGGTTGGTGGTTTCCACAGAGGAGGAGGAGGCCGCCTCTGAAGCGCACATGGGGCCTGGTGGGGGCATCCCTGCTGGTGCAAGTGGTGCAGTCCAGGGGCAGGGGCAGGAGGCAGCACAGGTCACCGTGGAGGGGCCTGTGCATGACGCTGTCCCTGAACCTGTGGGTGCACCACCTTGCACCAGCAGGGATGCCCCGTCCCAGGCCCGTCCGCAGGTAGAGGGGATGTCCATGTCATCTGACTCCCCTCCACCTGCGGACGACGGGACCCCTGGCCGTGTGGAGAAGGTCCTGATTGGGGTCGCGATGCGCATGGCTGTGATTCGTGATGCCGTGCGTGCTTCCCAGGAGGAGCATGCACGTCATCACGAAGAGCACCGTGCCAACGTGGCCCAATTGGGATCGGCCATATTCGGGGGTTTCCTGCATGTGTCGGCCAATCTGGCGGCCCTCTCCTCCTCTGTGGAGACTATACGCCAGTCGTTCTCCTTGCTGTCTTCCGGCCCGGATGCCACCAGGGCCCCCTGTGCACCTGCCCTGACCAATGCAGCCAGCTCGGTGGGGATCCCATCCCTGCCACAGTCGGGAGTCAGAGGTCCAGCAGGGGTGGACAACACAGCAACTGGACCCCAGCAGATGGAGGATGTGACGGCATAATCGGGCAGGGCACGTGCACGACGGCGTCGGTGGTTTCCATCAGCCTGGATGCCGTCGTGCTGGCAGAGGCAGTGGCGTCGGAGGCAGCAGCAGGCTCCACGTGGGAGGCATCATGGCTCGGGGCCATCAAGATCAGAGGGGCAGGCATCGGCCGGAGGGCAGGAGAACCCTGGGATGGTAGTGTCTTCCGTGTGGGAGCAGTTGGTCCAGCGGATAGGTGCGGAGCGGCAGCGGGCGGAAGAGGAGCGGCTCACCATGGTCAGGACGGAGTTCTCCATGCGTCGGGCGTTGAGGCGGGCTGAGTGCCTCGAGGAAGCTCGCAGGGAGTTTGAGGTGAACATGGGGTTATCCCTGTGAGACCTCGGGGCCAGGTTAGAGTCCCGCCTCCAGGACATCGACATGGAGTTCGATGATGCCCTGGCCGGCAACATCACAGAGTGAGCCGCAGGACTTGCCCGCTGCCATTGTATATAGTTCTTTAGTTAGTTAGTGTGAGGTTTCCTTTAATTTTTGAGATTTTTTTGGACCGCTCGGACAATGGCCACTTTTCTGTATATAGTTTTTTTATTAGGTAGTAGTAGGTTTCATTTATAGTGTTGGGCTCATGGACCCTGGAAGATTCTTGTGCATAGTTGGGTTTTTGAAAATACATTTTTTTTATTTATATTTGTGTTCACCATGAGGCAATGGTTTTTCCTTATTTTTTTCCCCTTGATTTTGCTTTGGACAACATTAGTTTTTGGATTCCTTTGTTTTTTGAATTTTCACATTAGTTCTCGGACATGGACCATTTCTTTTGTTATCCCCATTGTTGTATGTTTTATTTGTTAACTTCTTTTTCATCTTTAATACATATTTTCATGACTTTCATTTGTGGTATTTTCTCATTGGTTTCATGCATGTCATGATATGGGTTTTGACATTCACTTGTGCCCATTGTGCATGTGTGTGTGACGGACATGTGTTCATTTACATACTTGCCATTGGGGTTGTATCATGTAATTGCATTTACTATGTGGGTGGATGCAATCCTTGGCTGGGTGTTTGTGCTGGGTATGCTGCCCATTACTGCCATGATTGAGTATCGTCAGGACCTGGGGGCAGGGGGACATGGTTGGGGGCCTGCTGGCAGGTGCCCCACAGTGCTGGGGGGTGGGGGTGCTGGGAGACATGAGTTGGACATGGGTGGGGGCCTGCTGGCAGGTGCCCCACAGTGCTGGGGGGTGGGGGTGGTGGGGAACATGAGTTGGACATGGGTGGGGGCCTGCTGGCAGGTGCCCCACAGTGCTGGGGGGTGGGGGTGCAAGGGGACATGAGTGGGACATGAGTGGGGGCCTGCTGGCAGGTGCCCCACAGTGCTGGGGGGTGGGGGTGCAAGGGGACATGAGTGGGACATGAGTGGGGGCCTGCTGGCAGGTGCCCCACAGTGCTGGGGGGTGGGGGTGCAAGGGGACATGAGTGGGACATGAGTGGGGGCCTGCTGTCAGGTGCCCCACAGTGCTGGGGGGTGGGGGTGCAAGGGGTCATGAGTGGGACATGAGTGGGGGCCTGCTGGCAGGTGCCCCACAGTGCTGGGGGGTGGGGGTGCTGGGAGACATGGGTGGGGGCCTGGTGGAGGCTGCCCCTGGTGACTGGGGGGTGGGGTGCTGGGAGACATGGGTGGGGGCCTGGTGGAGGCTGCCCCTGGTGACTGGGGGGTGGGGGTGGTGGGAGACATGGGTGGGGGCCTGGTGGTGGGGGCCCCTGCACTGCTGGGGGGTGGGGGTGGTGGGAGACATGGGTGGGGGCCTGGTGGAGGCTGCCCCTGGTGACTGGGGGGTGGGGGTGGTGGGAGACATGGGTGGGGGCCTGGTGGAGGCTGCCCCTGGTGACTGGCGGGGTGGGGGTGCTGGGAGACATGGGTGGGGGCCTGGTGGAGGCTGCCCCTGGTGACTGGGGGGGTGGGGGTGCTGGCAGACATGGGTGGGGGCCTGGTGGAGGCTGCCCCTGGTGACTGGGGGGGTGGGGGTGCTGGGAGACATGGGTGGGGGCCTGGTGGAGGCTGCCCCCGGTGACTGGGGGGGGTGGGGGTGCTGGGAGACATGGGTGGGGGCCTGCTGGCAGGTGCCCCGCAATGCTGGGGGTGGGGGTGCAAGGGGACATGAGTTGGTGATCATTGGTGCAAGGAGACATGTGCCTTTGCTGGGGGGCATGCCCATGTTGGGTGGGCTGCCTGCGGGACATGACCAGGGATGCAGGGTAGTCCCCTGTGGTGTGGGCTGCCTGCAGGGGCCGTGGAGGGTGTACAGGGAACACCTGGGAGGACCCACACTGGCTAATCACATGTAGGACTCTCCGGCACCCCTGAAATACACGTACCCTGCTGAAATCGCGTGTAAAACTTCGTGCGCACCCCTGTAATACCCGCACGCAGCCCAATCGCGTGTAAACCTTCGCGCGCACCCCTTTAATACCCGCACGCAGCCCAATCGCGTATAAAAATGTGGGTGCACCCCTGTAATACCCGCACGCAGCCCAATCGCGTGTAAAACTTCGCGCGCACCCCTAATACCCGCACGCAGCCCAATCGCAAGTAAAAATTTGCGAGCACCCCTAATACCCACACGCAGCCCAATCGCGTGTGGAACTTCCCGCGCACCCCTGAAATACACGCGCCCAGGCCAATCGCGTGTGGAACTTCCCGCGCACCCCTGTAATGCACGCGCCCAGGCCAATCGCGTGTGGAACTTCTCACGCACCCCTGAAATACACGCACACGCTCCCCCAGGGCCGATCGCGTGTGAAACCACCCGCGAGCCCCTGAAATACACGCGCCCAGGCCAATCGCGTGTGGAACTTCCCGCGCACCCCTGAAATACACGCGCCCAGGCCAATCGCGTGTGGAACTTCCCGCGCACCCCTGTAATATGCGTACCCTGCTCGCATGGGGCCAATCGCGTGAGGTACTTCCCGCGCACCCCAGTGATACACGTAGCCCGCTTGCCGTGCTGGTACAGGGTTAGCGCAGCCCTTTGTGCTGGATTGGGGATTTTTATGGCTTTTCCCTGCGCGGAAGGCGTTCTTGGGGGCGTAACTGGCGCTGCTGCAAGGTCGCTGCGCCACTGTGCGCCACGGCTGGTTTTGGTGGCTGGAATCCATGAATACGCTGTGCGCGGAAATGGGTTTTGGCGCACGTGGCTGGCGCAGGGATTCGCACGCGCACACTGTGCGCCAGCCGCGTGCGCCACTTGTGCGCTGAATTCTATGAATTACCCCCATTATTGTTTTCGGAGATCTTCTTCAATTGACACCAGTAAAAGGGAAGGCTATTTTTAAAACATTAGGACACAAACTCTGCCGTAAAACTGTTGGCAGCATTGGAAATGTCAACCTTTGGCAACATTTCCAATACAGAGAATTAACAGAAAACATGCGGCAATCTGCAGATCTCACTTATGCCAACATCTTAAAAAGTATCAGAGTTGGTATACTTTCTAAAGAAGCAGAAGCAATATTGAAATCCCGGCAAATTAATGCACTTCATGGCGATAATGCATGTGCTACAGATGTTATGGAACAATTAGCCCACAAAAATGTCAATTGTATGGCCTTAATGCCAACTCTTGCAAGCTGTTTCAAATTCAATGAAATAATGTTAAGTAAAGAAATGCAACCAATAATGAAAATTAGCGCCACAGACAAACTAGATGTACATGGTATGACACTACCCATGTGTGACCAAGCCACAACAAGACTAAATAGTTTAGAAAAATCAATCTCAAACACAGCAGGCTTAGAAAAGATATTTAAATTATCCTTAAATTGCAGAGTAATGCTTAAACGTAACCTTGACGTGGACCAAGGACAAGTTAATGGAGCACTGGGTACAGTTGTTGGCTTTCAGACATACCCACGTGACAACAAAATTCAGTTTGTCAATATACTTCAGTTTGTCAATATACTCTTTGACAAACTTTCAGGAGTAAAAAGAATAGGACGCTCAAAAGCTTGATTCCTTCTCTTCAAAGACATGTATGTACGCAGAGAACAATTTTCTCTAACTCTTGCATACGCAGTCACGATTCATAAATCACAAGGTCTTACCCTAGACAAAGCAATGATAGATATTGGTAACACAGTCTTTAAAGAAGGCATGAGCTACGTAGCACTATCACGCTTACGTACACTTGACGGTCTATTTCTAATCAACTTTGATGCAAATAAAATAAACGCTGATATTCCTTGCATTTTAGAATACAATAGACTTCACTCACTATACACCCCCCATCTAAACACATATTCTGTTCCACAAAAAGTAAAACATTATAAAAGAAAAATAAATCAAACAAAAATGCAACAGGATGTCACTGCAAATCCTCCAAAGAGAGTAAAAGAAAGTAATACTTCATCAAATACCACAAGCAAAAAAGAATCAATTAGGGAAAGTAAACCAGGTACTTCTTCAAAGAAGGAAGACAAACTCCAAAAAAAAGCAGTCAGACACAGAACTACCTGGTCCATTTAAACTCTCAAATATAGTTGGTGTAAGTTGCTACGCAAATGTAGCAATGAATATTCTATTTCAATTACCACCAATTGTTGACAACATTTACTAACACAGTACAGACCCATTGTGTATGCAAATGTTAGTACTTCACAGAAATTCAGCAAATAATCCTGACAACACGTATAGTGTTTATGGAATAAAACAACAATTGGACTACTGTGCTGGAATGGTGAAATTCACTATAAACTCACAGGAAGATCCACAAGAATTTCTAATGTACTTACTACAAGTGCTCGAAAACAGAAACATACCTATACATGAAATCTTCCAGATTTCATACATGTGGAAACATACATGCACTCTCTGCAACAATGTGACACAAGAAGAAATCCCCAATGAACACTTCATATATATATCAATACATAATTGTGAATCCACTCCATTTCAGCAACTTGTACAAAATGCAAACCATGGTAGATTATGTTCTAGCCGCAATTCAGATAATCGTTCCACGTTAGTAATACAAACACATAGTAAATACGTAATACTAATGCTTCTACGTTACAATACAGATGGTACCAAAAACAACTGCAAGCTGACTGGATTCACACATGGTCAAATATCACTTGGTAAGAAAACCTTCACAACAATAGTTATAATCTACCACGGAGGAGCCACAACCAATTCAGGGCACTACACTGCATATATAAAAATGAAATGTGGATGGTTTGAATGTAATGATAGTACCATTACTATAAAGCAGAGATTACCAGCAAATCTTACAAACGCTTATTTAATGTTCTTAAAACCAAAATTTGATAACTAAACTGTACTTAAACCTTATGTAATCTTGTAGTAAAAAAATATAAACTGTTAGAATATTCCAAAAGCTATCTAACTGCCCAAAGATTGTACAATAACTAATCAAATAAATGAATACCACTAAATTAGAGCAAAAAATAGACAGTTAAAATACGCCAATTGGTATCTAACTGTCCCAAAATTTTACAATATCGAAACAGATAAATCAATACGACTAAAATATATCAAAAAATAGACAGTTAGAATACGCCAATTGGTATCTAACTGTCCAAAAATGTAACAATATCCAAACAGATAAATCAATACCACTAAAATATATCAATAAATAGACAGTTAGAATACGCCTACTGGTATCTAACTGCTCCAAAATGTCATAATATCCAAACAAATAAATAATATTTTAGTGCTCCAAAAAAATGCAACAACCCAAGGTATAAAGCTTTAGCCAGAAGCAACAAGTGAACACTGAAAACAAACAAACAAATAAACTGTAGCATAACAGAAAAAGGTTTTTTTTTTAATCCAACATGGATTTTTTTTCTCTCACAGACCCAATGATTTTAGCAACGAACACAGAAACAGAGCAAATTGCACAGTACCCTGGTTTGTAATCTACTAAATATGAGGGTCCCAAAAAAAAAATGTTGATTATACAATGTAATAAGTCATTACAAAATACTAATACTAACATGCTATTTTCTTTTATCACAGAAATTAACAAGAAATACATGTACTCCAGTTACTAAACCAAACAGTAAGTATATTATACACTCTATACCATAGCCACAACCACCGCAGCATATCACACCCATAGAGTCAAACATTTCAACTATGGCCTCTGGAAACTTTAAATGTCCGCGGACATTACCAGTGTTCTTAGAACACTTTCAACTTGCCAGCAAACAATACGGACAGTGTCTTCAGGACACCCACTACGAACATTTCAGGACACCGCAAGAGTTCTTAGAACACTTTCAACTTGACAACGAACAATACAGACACCGTCCTCAGAACACCCCCATTTGGTTTATTTGCGGACATTTCAGGACACCGCGAGTGTTCTTAGAAAACATTCAACTTGACAAAGAACAATACGGACAGCGTCCTCAGAACACACCCATTTTGTTTATTTAAGAACATTTTAGGACACCGCGAGTGTTTTTGGAACACATTCAACTTGACACAGAACAATACAGAGACCACATGTGTTCGTAGAACACTTTCAACTTGACAATGAACAATACGGACAGCGTCCTCAGAACACCCCCATTTTGTTTGTTTGCGAACATTTCAGCACAGCGCAAGTGTTCTGAGAACACATTCAACTTGCCAGCAAACAATACGAACAGCGTCTTCAGGACACCCCCTACAAACATTTCAGGACACCGCAAGAGTTCTTAGAACATTTTCAACTTGACAATGAACAATGCGGACAGCGTCTTCAGGACATCCCCTACGAACATTTTAGGACACCACGAGTGTTCTTAGAACACAATCAACTTGACAAAGAACAATACGGACAGCGTCCTCAGGACACCCCCTACGAACATTTCAGGACAACGCGAGAGTTCTTAGAACACTTTCAACTTGACAACGAACAATACGGACAGCATCCTCAGAACACCCCCGTTTTGTTTATTTGCGAACATTTCAGGACACCGCGAGTGTTCTTAGAACACATTCAGCTTGCCACAGAACAATACGGACAACGTCCTCAGAACACCCCCATTTTGTTGATTTGCGAACATTTCAGGACACCACAAGTATTCTTAGAACACATTCAACTTGCCATTGAACAATACAGACAGCGTCTTCAGGACACCCCCTACGAACATTTCAGGACAAAGCGTGAGTTCTTAGAACATTTTCAACTTGTGAACAAACAATACGGACAGCGTCTTCAGGACACCCCCTACAAACATTTCAGGACACCACAAGTGTTCTTAGAACACATTCAACTTACCATCGAACAATACGGACAGCATCCTCAGAACACCCCCATTTTGTTTATTTGCGAACATTGCAGGACACCGCGAGAGTTCTTAGAACATTTTCAACTTGTGAACAAACAATACGGACAGCGTCTTCAGGACACCCCCTACAAACATTTCAGGACACCACAAGTGTTCTTAGAACACATTCAACTTACCATCGAACAATACGGACAGCATCCTCAGAACACCCCCATTTTGTTTATTTGCGAACATTTCAGGACACCACAAGTGTTTTTAGACCACATTCAACTTGAGAAAGAACAATACGGACACCGCATGTGTTCTTAGAACACTTTCAACTTGACAACGAACAATACGGACAGCGTCCTCAGAACACCCCCATTTAGTTTGTTTGCAAACATTTCAGGACACGCGAGTGTTCTGAGAACACATTCAACTTGCCAGCGAACAATACGAACAGCGTCTTCAGGACACCCCCTACGAACATTTCAGGACACCGCGAGAGTTCTTAGAACATTTTCAACTTGACAACGAATAATACGGACAGCGTCATCAGGACACCCCCATTTTGTTTATTTGCGAACATTTCAGGACACCGCGAGTGTTCTTAGAACACATTCAGCTTGTCACAGAACAATACGGGCAGCGTCCTCAGAACACCCCCATTTTGTTTATTTGCGAACATTTCAGGACACCGTGAGTGTTCTTAGAACAGTTTCAGCTTGCTTGCGAACAAAACGGAAACATATTGAGTCCTCAGAACACCCCCCATTCAGTTTATTTAGAACATTTCAGAACACCTGTAATGTCCGCAGACAAATCGAACACAAAAAGAACGTCTACCACATAAAAAAGTACAACATTTAACCTATCTCATACCCTCCCATCCTCCCCAAAAACTCCTACACACCAGCACACTCTACTAAATACACATTTTGAACAAACTTTCACCGCGCTGTCCGCGGACGTCCGCGAATCCAAGATGGCGGGCGCTACCGAAAATCTGATGCACTTTATGCTTCACACCGTCCAATCAGCGAACACGCTGCATGTCCGTGGACATGACGTAAACCGCTCGGCCAATCAGGACACTGTCCGCGGAGCGAACAGGGAAGTGTGTCCGCGGACCGAACACAGATATCACTAATTTTTTTTTACCTACTTTTTGGTCATTTTAAAAAAAAACTACTGGACGGATTTTCACCAAATTTGCAAAAGCACGCTTTCAGGACCAAGTTGCTGCTCCTGGTCCAAATTTGGGTAAAATCCGTCCAGAGGTTTGGGCTGTAGGCGCTAGCAAACATTTTTTCCCATTCAGTCTATTGGAAAAAAAAAAAGTTTTGGGACCCCCACTATAACTTTGCCCCCCCTGGACGAATCCTCACCAAACTTTGCAAAAAATTCAGAGTGGGCCATATACTTTTTTTGCAAAGTTTGGTGAGGATTTGTCCAGGGGGAGCGAAGTTATAAGCCACCCAAAAAGTGCTCTTCCTATGGAAACACCAACTTAACCATAACTACATGGCCACTAGCGTGGCCATGTAATATATATGTTGCTTTTTATTTAAATTCCCTTTGTTAGATGTTTCATTCTATTGTGTTTCCTACCATATTCGATCGCCCTCTTTCCATCCACCGAAATAGCCCTTTTAAGGGTCACCTTTTATGTTACAAAAATAGATAACATTGAAGAGAGACTGCAAATATATATTACAATAAATATTGTGATTTATTTAATGGAGTTTTAGTAATTGAAATCTCCCAATTATCTGTTTGTTTCCTCGGCTACACTGTTAACAGGGGCAGTAGTCTAGCTGCAAATAAAAGCACTCCAGTTGTTGCTTGTGTGAGCTTTGCATGTAAAATCCTGCAATTCATTGGCTGATGCTGTAGCTGCAGCTATTAATAGGAATATTTAAAAATATGCAATGTTTTGTATGGAATAAACACTTGAAATTTAAGGAAAAATCTTGAGTTGCCTGGACGTTAGAGTGAGCAATACATTGTAAAAAAACACTTGAAATGTATCTGTGATGTCAACATTGTGGTCATAGTCTGCGCAACAGGGGCCTGATGTTTAGGTGGCTTTAGCTGAATTTCCAGGGTTTTGTTGCATTAAGTCCTCACCTTAATGTCCCTGCAAATAACGTTTTTTCCTTGATATAGGATTTAGATGAGAAAAAGGTAGAACATTATAATATGTTTTTGCTGTGCCATGGTCAACCTTAAATTCCTTTCTACAATTGTCTTAATTCATCCAAGACTTTTTCAATGTTACTTACTGTGGCTAGCCTTATATGTTTGATGTTAATAATGGCAATGCAATCACTGTTTCATTGAAGGTGTTAATTCATTTATATATGGAGGATTTTACATATGGTACATTGGATTTAATTATGTGCTGTTTAATGTAGTAGTAATATTTAAGGTTACATTGTTTAGTCATTTAAGTTTCAATTTATTATGCTGATGTTATTTAGCATATATTAACCTGGCCAAATAGAGTTTGTTCATATACACCACATACTCCTAGAAATAATCAGCATGGTTCTTTCTCTAGTATCAATTATGAGAAATCTGTCAGGAATTCAGTTAACCGATACAACTCAACAATGTAATTGACAAACTGCATGTGGTGTTTCAAGAATTCTTAATGACCCTTCCTTCGGTAGCTCTAAAATTGAAAAACACATAACACTATTATTGTAAAAGTATGCTTTGCAGTACTTGCATTCAATTCAGGATCCCCAGTGCATCCAAAACAGGTCAATGTCACCACATGTACGTAATCATTAACTGTACATGTAAATCTCATGATGCATTGGAAATAATACAAAAATATAGACAGCACAATATATACCTGTCTTTCCAAAACCTATTTGTCTTATTGTTAGTGAAGGTGCCCCAAACAGCTGAGCAAATGCCAGGCACGCTTTGGTCTCTGCAAAGTAGGATTAAACAAAAAAAGAATCAGCAATCTACTAGCTCCCCATGTCTAGTAAGAGATACAGAGGTAAGTGTGCCATTGCCAAACTACTATATTGGTGTCACATGGCTTTATTCTGTTGATTATCATTGTGAAGTACCCAAGAGTTTACCAACAGGCAGAGGTCATACATTGGGCCTCATTACGAGTTTGCCGGTCCGGATACAATGGTACTGGTAAGCTTGCCGGTACCGTTGTATCTGTACCGGCAAACTCTGACTTGTGCTCGCGGGTGCCTTTCATTCCGCCAGGTCTCCCCTGGCAGAATGAAAGGCACCCGCTAGCTCAGCAAGCCTGTAGCACCGGCACTGTTATGAAAGGGCAATTACTGGGACCAGCGAGGTCGGAATACCACGGTAATAGCCCATTCGCAGGTGCTGGATTTTCTTGCCGGTATGGAGGCCCAATATCTTAGGAGTTTTAGTATCTACTCTATGGTGATTGCATTCTTTTTACACTTTTTTCACTTTGTGTTGTGTTCTACACCAAAGCAGTTATTCGAACTTACGACTGCTTAATGTGCATTTTGTGACTAAAGAGTATATATTTTTCAGCATTCTGTAGTGTAATAAATTGGGTGATCTCTTCGGGCTAACTGCAACTAACTACAAGCGTTCTGGCTGATCCCGTGTGTAGCCACAACTGCTATGCTTTGGATACCGCATAGAGTGATTTTGTTCTATCTTGAGGTTAGAGCTCTGTCTGATTCCTTGGAAAGATGTTTTCACACCCCTCACCAGAGTGCTGTGAGAAAATCTCCCTAACATTAGTAAGTGCTGGATGCAGTATTATCGAGCCATATTGGATTACGAGTGTGGCACGACTTACATATTTCTACCAAGAGACATATTGTGGAGCAGTGTATCCAATTTACATTTTTTCCGTATTACACGGCCTGCAATAGTGACGTGTAGTTATAGTTAAGTTGCTCAACCCATAGGAAGAGAAGTTTTTGGGAGGCTTATAACTTTATCCCACTTAAGGTGTATTGTATGTACTTGGTTTAATCTGGCCACTGGCAATACATACTGTAGTAATACGTGTATAGTAATTATATATAACTGTAGGGGGAGTCAAAAGTATGTGGCATTTATGATTGTAGTACAATTGAGGATTGTGCTTATGGAGTATGTATTGGGATACATTTGGTACGGTTACATAGTTTTATACAGTAGTAAAACTGGAATCTCTGGTTCGTTTTCTGTGAGAAAAAAAAAACAATATAATTTGTTAAGCAGGTTAGTTGAAAAGCTTTAATTGCACACAATGTTACATGTACATTCACTTTTTTTGACCCTCATAAGCAGTACATTATGTGTTCTATGTGTGATACAACATTAGTGCAAGCTACACTGTTGTTGTATTGACTTGAATAATCTTTGGGTCATTGGGCAAAATAATTCATAGAGGATTACAAACATAACAACCACAATTATGTCAATGTAAGTGTGATAGTATGCTTGTTTTAAGTGTGTTGTTATTAAGGAATGTTTAAAGTAGTTAGATACCTGTTGGTGTATTTTAACTACATTAGACTTTAGAAAAAGTTGTGTAGTAACAGGAATTGTGATGGTGTATTTCAAGTGTATTGCAATGTAGGGTATTTTTTCATGTAGTTGGATACCTGTTGGTGTATTCTAACTAACTTGACTTTTAAAGTACTATTATAGTATTATGTATGCAGTTAGATACCTGTTGATATACTAGCCCCCATGCTATGAGGTCTGCGGACTCCTCGGTAGTCCCCAGATTGCGAACCTGCCATCTGGGTCCTTTGAAGATGCCTGCCATGTAAAGGGGACTGTGGGGATTAGCCAATGAGATGTTCTGGTTGGTTTTGGTTTGCAGGAATAAAGGGTTGTAGGTGTTTTATGTGTTGTGTGCAGGCAAAATGGCTGTGACTATTGCTAGGAACACATGATTGTGTGGATGGTGGGAGATCATGGCATGGATTGATTTAAAGCGTATACTGAATCTTGTGGCATCTCTGCTACTATTGGATTGCATAGAGTGGATGTGAGATGGTATATAGTTTGTAGAATACATTGGGTGAGTTTGTTATAATTTTGGCAGAGTATGGCTCAATTTGAATGGCCATATTGGCCACATATCATTATTGTGCATTGTGGAGGGACCAGTGTGGGCCATGTGACTGCTGCATCACTGCAGTTTGCCATTAAGGAGTTCTTGAAAAGCCTATTGGAACTGTTTCCAACGGTTTACATTATTTGTTATGCAATTAATCCACAGCAAATATGGAGCTGTCCAAATACATTGAGTCCAGACAAGGAAAAAGCAAGGAAGCTGGTGAATAAAGGTGTATGTTCTTTTTTATATGCTTCAGGGATGGCTTCTTTTCAGAATTAAAATATAGTGGATGGTGTAAATAGTGTTCAGAGTGAAGGAGTGAATTTAAATGATGGGAATGACATTTTTCTTTTCAATTTTAAAAATGCTTTGTAAAAGTTCATAACATATGAACAACTTCAATGGGAACATGTGGAGTTTATAGTAAAGCACTCAAGCGAAGGAGCTAAAAATAAGAAAAACTAATAAAAACATGAAACAAGGCCCTTTTTTAAGAGCAACAATTGTAGAATAAACTGTTTCAATTGACTGTCATGTCCGCAGACACCGCAGTAGTCTGTGTATGGCATGTGCCACTTCCAGGTTTTTTGAGGGGGTCTGGCATGGAAAGGGGACTGCAGAGACCCTGGATAGTTCTGGGTGTCCGCGGACATCGGGGGAATCAATCAGGTTTCCTGTGTGTGGTGTACAGGAAGATAGGTAGGGTAACCGGAGTTTTGTTTGGTGAGAGGACTGAAGATGTTTATGGCAGTGGTTCTGGGGAATCAGAGTATATGGATTTAGGGAGTTTCTTCAATCCAGTCATTGAAGGTGTTTGCTGAAAATTATAGCATCTATGAAAGTATTGGATTGCAAGAAGTGGATGTTTTGTGGCATGCAGTTTCTAGGTTGAACTGGACAAGCTTGCTGTCATTCTCTCAGAGTATGCCACACTTTAAATGTCCAGACCTGATAGTTGTGCATTGTGGAGGGCACAGTTTGGGGTATGTGACTGCAAAGAATTTGCAGTTGGCCCTGAATGTTTTTTACAGAAGCCTGATGTAACTGTTTCCTGATGCAAAGATATTTTCTTTCTCAAATTAATTAGAGGCAAACAGGGAGATGTGCAAACGTTTTCAGTACACAAATGGAAGAATTGCAGCAACTTGTGAATAAAGCTGTATATGCTTTTTATATGCTGCAGCAATGTCAGAAATTTGTGAATGACAATATGAGGTCTGATGTGTGAATCTTTTTCATGAAAATAGAGTTCACTTCACAGATGTCCGAAATGCAATTGTCTTCCAATGTTAGGAATGCATTGAAACAGTTCCTGTACATTAAAGCAAGAAAAGGAAAAAAAGGAGTTTGTTAACAAACCCAAAAAAGCAACAAAAAAAACAAAGGTTCTTTTCAGAGCCAACACTAAAGAATAAATAACTGAAATTGAGTTAAAACTCCCCCACCTCTTTGATTGGCTGCTGCGTCCATGGACAACGCGGTAGTCCGCAGATATCGGGGGATTAGCCATTCAGGTTTCATGAGTCTGGTGTACAGGAAGAGAGGGTAGCAGGAGTTTTGTTTGGTGAGAGCAATGAAGATGGCTATGGCTGTGTCTTTGAGGAGGCAGAGTGTATTGATTGTGGGGGACTTTTGGATCCATTGGCTGAAGGTCTATTCTGAGCACTGCGGATTGGCTGAAAATCTTCGATTCCATGAATTTAAAGTATCATGTTATGGAGTGCTAGTATTGAAGTGGGCTGACTCTCGTTTTGTAAGAATATGGTTAATTTAAAACTTCCGGATATCATTGCTGTTCATTGTGTACGGAACAGTTTGGGGTACGTTATAGAAATTTCATTGCAGTTTGCAATGAAGAATATGTTTGGAAAGTTGATAGAAATATTTAAAAATTCAAAAATTGTGTTTTCTCGGATTGCTCAGAGACAAATGCGGATGCGTTTGAAATTATGTTGTCTGCAAATGGAGAAAGCAAGGTGCAATGTGAATAAATCTGCGTGTGCTTTTTTTGTGAGATGTTGGATGACATCTTTTCATTATGAGAACATTACATATGATATTGTCAAACATTTTCGGAGAGATGGAGTCCATCTAACTGATGTGGGCAATCAGAGTTTTCGGAAAAATGTTCAAAATGTAATGAAGCAGTTTTTGTGAACACACAAAGTATGGATTCAAGTATTTGTTAGAAGTTGCATTAAATAAATATGGAAAAAAAGAAATAAATTCAAAGCACTTTTTGTGAAAGTTACTAAAATAATTATGTTGTGTAGAATGTATAATCTCTATATAAAACAAAATAATCAAAAAATATGAAAGTTAAAAAGAGAAAAAAGGTTTTTTTAAGAGTCACAATTTTTGCACGAAAAACAATTAAAATAATTTTCATTCCCCCACCCCATGCCTGAAATTTTCTAGGTTTCTGTGGACTATGCAGTCTGCAAAGAATCCTTTGAGATGTTTTCTCAGTTCTGTTTTTTAACTGTGAAAGGTGACATCTAACGGAACCTTTTTGTGTTTTTTTTTGGTTTTGTAAATTTTGGGCTTTTTTCTGTTGTGTTCCAGGAGAACAAGGTAAGGTGGGGAGGGAATGGGCACCAACCACAGAGGTGGAGGGGCAGGTGGACAGAAGAAGATGTTGGGTGGGCCTTAAATTTAAGATGAGGGGCAGTGTTTTTCGTGCTCCTTGACCTCAGCCACTAGACACTCCGAAACTGCTCCCCACGGCAGATTTGTGCATAACAGTGCATACATAGTACTGTGATCCTCAAAAGGTAAGTGTTAACAGTGTTTTGTATGGCCTGTGAGGCGGCTGCTGGGATCCTCTGTCCCAAAGCAGTGTCCTTTGTGGTAACAGGAGCAGTTGAAGAAGATGGGGTAGAGGGTGTCAACCTACTTTTCCCTGAGAAAGCTACTGCTTTCGTTAGAGAACCGAGGTGGTTAGATTGGGTGTGGTGCCGCATGCAGGTGACCTTGTATGAATACAGCACCTTTTTTCTATGACTGAGTACAACTTTGCTGCATGAGCCTTCGGTACATCTCCAATGGTGGTGTTTGTCACACAGAGGACTCATTCTGGATGGTGTGACTTTCTCCATCTCATCTTCCTCTTCATCCTGATCTGTATCACCACAGCTGTTCCCCTGTCCAGGCCCTCCAGAGGGTGATTTGGTGGTGATGGGGGTGACTGGGAAGGAGGAATGGCCACAACAAATGCTATGTTCAACAAGATTGCTGATCTCCCTAATAGCTTTCCAAAGCAAGTGCTCTCTCCTGGATATTCAGATTGAGAATGAGGAAATGTAATGTGTGGGTCCCTTCAGAGGAGCTGCCATGGACTCTGCAACTGCTACATTTGGGAGGGGCGAGTATAATATAAGGAACATGTAGGAAATTAAGGTTTACTGTTAAAAAACCATGAAGTTCAGTAAAAAATGTTGTAAAAGGGACGTTATGGTTAAGTTCTACTAATGAGAACCTATGAAAATCATTGAAAAACATTGTTAAAGGGATGTTATGGTTACAAGTAAAACCGAAAAACCTCTTTAACAAAGTTTTTCATTGAATTCCATAGGTTTTTAATAGTGCAACTTAACCATGACGTCCCTTTAACAATGTGTTTTCACTGAATCTATATATATATAATTATCTAGGTGTTACATTATTAAATAAAGTCCTGTCGGACGAAGTCTTGCACAGCATTATTTTAACATGCACAAATGTAAGTGCAACTTATCGCAATTAAAGTGTATTACAATACCACAATGTTCCCCTTTTCTAAAAGCTCAGCATCTGGCCCTATTGTGCTCTTCCCTTTGCAGCGAGCATTCGTCTGAGTTAAATGTGCTCATTTTCGACTGCATCTCATAAATTAACCTTCAATAAAGACCTTGTCAAATGCTTCCTGGAAAATGTGTATTCGCCTGCAATTGATTCCGTGTGTCTCTTGGCATCTTCATCTTCAGTTCCATCCAGATAACAACCCGCATTGTTTCTGAAATGATGTTGGCAAGGCAGTGTTCCACAGGCTGTTCTTTGCTAAGCGCTCTCTGCTTAATCACTTAAAATTGTTCCTAATGTACTCCGTTCCACTGAGGTTAAACACATTGATCCTTAATTTCTTGACAGCCTCCCTAGTCATTTTACTGAAGAGCAGCTTTATGGATACATTTTGTCCATGATTTATCCAGAAGTACATTGGTGAATCGTGCTTAATTTGATTTAAATGGTAGTTGTTTTGAGCATTCAATTGAATAGTTAGCAATTATCCAACCTAAGTATGTGCACTGACATTAAAACGTGTTTCTCATAAGGGAAACGTACGGAATAACTAGGTTTCAGTTTTGTGCACATAACTTACCAAACATGTGATGTTATGTCAAGAGCAGTGTAAAGTTTCACGTTCTTTTCATTTTACGTTCTTTGTGCCATACTGTGCTTGGTGTTAAGCGTGTTAATTCACCAAAAAAGGGACGAGACATGTGACAAGCACCTATCATAGGAAGGCACTCCACCCTGTTCTTTAGTACATGGGCAGGTTGTTGTGGTGTGTGGCTGTCTTCCAGAGCACCCACCACACCGCCAGAGTGGGTCAACCCAACCCATCAGGCTCTGATCCGGTTAGAAGTACTACCCTACCGTTAAAGCAGTCTTACCGTTTCTTTACTATAGGAACTTACCTTGCCCTCAATATGAGAAAGGAGTACGAGTGTGCAAACCTTGAAAAAAGAAACGTTTTTGGTGTACTGTGCGTTTTCCGGTGATTTATTTGTCATGGTAACATGTTCTAATGAAATGGGAATTCCTTCGTTTGTGTGTAGAACCGAATCAATCAAATGGACTATCAGATCCTCTGTGACTGCAAAGAGACACATTTAAAAGAAAGAAAAAAAAAACGGAAACAGTGGCATGTTGAGTTGGGCAATGGGACCCCTATTAGTCTGCAAATTATCTCTAGTTTTTTCAGCAAAAATAACATGTTAACTCACGCTTCTAAAAAGGCCCTTCATACCATATTGTCCAGTTTCTTCAAAAAATACCCATCAAATTGAGCTGCGCAATTGGGAAAAGATACGCCTGTGTGATCATGCATCCAACTGTGGTGTGTCATGCCTGAAATAAGGGCCTATCAAATATATACTGTGCACCTCTATGGATATGCAAATCAAACAAATGCATCCATTAGCTGCCCAATTGAAATCGCATCTGAACTGATGTGTAGGCAAAGAACCTGACCAAAACACTCGTCCGTTACAAAAATGGCGCCAGACAGGCAACACTGGTTACAAATATGCATATACAACCTATAAGTGAAAAAAGTGCCCATGTCCAAAGAAAGGCTTGAAAGCACATGTACATTCTCAGAACGCATGTGGTATCAGGCCCAAACATTATGTGAGCTACTGACTGCAGTACACATGCCAGTTATGGAAAACAAAGTTGGCAAGGAAAAGAAAGTGAGTGGCAGAGCGGAGAATGTCAATGTGCAAGAGATGGGTTTTATAGTAGCCTACATCAGGAGCATAAAGACCTGGGCCCAAAATGCATGGAATATTGTGCAGAGATCCCACAATCACTCTGTGCGAGCCTAGGTGCAGAATATTTTCTGCGCGCTCTGCGTATTCATTGAATTGTTTGTGTGAAGTAACTGTTTACACAAGTCATGGCTCAAACACGCCCGACACACGCCCACGCAAAGCAAAAACAGCCAGAAAGAGCTACCTTTACGTGCTCCCTGGGAAAAAAAACACCTGCACAATGAAAACAGTGTGTGAGGTCCCCTGCAAGCAGGCTCGCATCTCAGGGACCGTGCGCAGGGTCCCCGCAACAGTTACTGGCACCCCGACAACATGCGACCAATTTATCAGAACTCAGGTAAAACCCAGAATATATGCATGTAAACCCCCTTAAACTGTTCCTGCACCTCGCTACACTGCATATGTGCATCCCTAAGTCAGATCGGAACCGCAGCTGCGTGCATGCACCCCTAAATCTGACACCCGATTTTACCGCTGAGTGGTGAATCCTATGCACAAGTATTTTTATGCCTGCCTTCGGTGGCGGATAGTTAGCATAAGGGCATTGCGTGGCCATTTCCCTGCTGGAAGGTTGAGTGTTCAGATTCCGGAATACGTATTGTTGTGCGCAATAGTGGTTGTACAATGGACTGCCTGTGGGCCATCCCTCATAATTCCCAGATTTTCCCTTGTTTTTCCTCTTTTTCCGAGTTCCACCCCTTCCCTGCCCTCTGTGCAAGCCACGGCCACGCTCTGTGTGGTGTCTCACAGAAGGCACTCGGACACTCGTAGATATGTGCTTAGCCTGTGCAAATTCACGCAAGCTACGTAAAAATGCAGCACAGTCAAATCCATTAGTCAACAAATGCGGTTTTGCGGAGAACGGCACGCAAATCCCACATTTATCATGGAAATAATTCCATTACTCGGGCCCCTGGTCATCAAACTCCATGGGCAGAGATGTGGTGTTGCAGTGTGCAATGCCCTGTGCATGAGGTGGCCACATAGGTAAATGGTAAGGGTGCCTACTAATAAAGCAACATTGATGTCAGGAAGGAACATTGATGAAGGAGGAAGAGGTCAGATGACTAATAATGCTATGACAAGCCATGCCCCCTCTCACTAGAGAACAACAGAACAGAAGAGAAAAAAACAGACACATTGTCATTCTCCGTAGCACAAACACAGTGTATTACACCACAAAACAAAGACTAAGAAGGGATCCAACAAGAAATAAGAAAAAGTATTGATATATTGAGTAGGTCTTTTGTATATTACGGTTATCAGAATTAAAACCATTCGCTTCCAGTAAATGGGCGTAGGTCCCGGAGACTTATTAATTGTCATTGATAAGGCTAAACATATCGGAAACTGTCTTCTTTTGAATTTGAAAGGCCTACTTGTATCAGATGGAATGAGAGGTATGTGCCACATAGTTGCAGTATCAATTGATTACACTGGCCTACATGATGTGTCTTGTAGACACGTAATTGTAAACACTTCCAGTGCAGAGTCCCCGTGACGGCATAATATTGCATAGTATCATGACAACAGCCCCTAACTTCATTTTTAGCTTGTGAGGAGGCTTTCATCCAACAGCTTTTCTCTCTTTAGTGACTGAAACATTGAGTTGGTAATCAAATATTCATTGACATTGGAACTGCTGTGCACTGAATGGAAGTGGGGGTGGAAAGAGTAGTAGCATAATTACAGCACCTACTTTCAGTTTTAGATCATGAGGAGGCATTCATCCTACAGCATTTTGCTGTTCAGAGACTGAAACATTGAGCCGGTAATCTACTGTTCATTGACACTAGAAACATTGTTCCATGTGTGAAGAGAAGTGGGATGGAAAGAAGTAACTCAAAATGATTCTGACCATGTAGAACTGTGCTCATTCTGTTGGTTACAATTATGACTGTTGTTGAAGTGGAAGGGCACACAGAGGTGCACTTTGTTATTTGGATGGCAGAGGGCAACCTAACACTGATAAATTGCATCAACTGAATACGGAAACATAGCTAAGCATTTTATGTATATATATTCAGTGAAAAAACTTTGTTAAAGGGATTTTATGGTTAAGTTGCACTACTAAAAACCTATGAAATTCAGTGAAAAAATGTTGTTAAAGGTACGTTACAGTTAAGTTGCGCTACTAAAAACCTATGAAATTCAGTGAAAAAACTTTGTTAATGGGATGTTATGTATGCTGTTACGAAATCTGTCTGCATGTGCGCTATTATTCAAAATAAGGTGTCCTAAGAACATCCCCCTGTTTGCATCGTCCGCAATCAGGGTGAATACGTCCGTAGAACACATAGCCCGTCCGCCTGTCTGCAAAGTTGTGACGCACATTTAATTAGTTTGGGGACCTGAACATTGTCTGTAGAACACCTGCACACATGAGAATCACACCCGTGGGTCCTACGAACATTGCAACTGTCCAGAACTGTCTGACACACGTGTGTCGCACTTTTAATTAGTTCGGGGACAGGAACACTGTCCGTAGAATACCCACACGCATGCGTACAACCGACCCCATGCATTTGGTGTCCTACGGATACCTGTCCCATTCCCGAACGTGTCCGCGATATCATCATGTGACCGCACCCATGCTAAGCGTGTGTCCTTGTTTGTGAACACGGTCCAGGCCCCCAAACACACACAAAGTACTTTTTTGAGCAATCCAAGGTATTTTCCTGTGGAACTTCACCCTTGCAAAGGTACCAGACCATGTCCCTTGCGATCTGGATACCTTTTGGAACTTTTTGAACCCTTTTTGGTGTTCAATGTTTTTCACGGACAGCCTGGCTGTCCATGAAGCGCGCACCAGGTACCCCTATAAAAGGCCACACCCCAGAGGTGCTCCTTATTTTCTGCTTTTGAATTACTAAGACAGAGCACTGCCTATTTGGCTTATATTGACATTTGCAGTCATTGCTGTTTATTGGTGCAGGATCCTGCTGTCCTTGTTCACGGTTGCTCACTTCCGTATCCCTCCTGATGGCAACCCAAACTGCTCCTGCTATTACTGCCTCAGCTTCACAACCCCTCCACCCCCTCCACCACCACCACTTTCCCAAGGGACTGGGGAGGGGAACAGGTGTGAAGATGCAGAGGGGAATGACGAGGAAGATGAGAATGAGGATGAGGTAGTGGAAGTCTCTACTACTAGCATCCACTGTGAATCTTGTGTGTGGAGGTTGTTTGTCACTCATGAAGGAGTACCGAATGCTCGTGCAAACAAGGTGTGCTGCACTGGGTGCCAGTTGGTGCTCAGTCATGGCAAACCAGGTTTGTACAGTTACGTTACTACCTCATGAAGCGGCACCTAAGGTTGTTCCAAGCTGGCGCTATTCGTAGGGTTGTCCCCTGCGAGAAACGTAGTAGGTTGAGTTCCTCTGCAGCATCCTCCGTTTCTGCTCCTGCCAGCTGCACTCCTGTTTGGAACTGCATTCCATCAGCTGCCTCGCAGGCCATACACAACACAATACACCCTTACCTTTCGAGGGTCACAGTATTGTGTATGCGGGACCCTTCAAAGTGCTTTCGAGGCTGCGGTCCGGGACCATGAGAAGGCCTGCTCACTACCTGATTAAGGCCCACCCTACATCTTCCTCTCTCGACATACCCTTTCTTATCCCCATGGTTGGTGCCCCTTCCTTACCCTCCTTTCCTTTCCTTTCCTTGGGTGTCTTGTTAAAAAACCAAAATTAATGCAAAACAACAAAAAGCCAAAAAAAAGGCTCTTTTCAGAGCTGCGTTCACAATTTAAAAATAGAAGTGCCAATGAAAGGCTGCAGGGCCCTGTGCATTTTTTAAGTCTGCCGACAGTTTGCAGACATTTAAAATGTTTAGGGTGCTGCCTTATCAAAACCATTGCACTCTTCTCTGGAAGGAAGTGGTGGCTCTGAAAAGCCTTTTTTGTTGTTTTTTTGTGTTTCAAAAACTTCCAGTGGTCAATACCAACTGGAAAAAAGGATTGCTATAATTCCAAAAAAGGTTGCAATGCATTTTGTATATTTTGCAGAACAATCTGATTCCCAGCATAAGTAATATGTACTCCATCTCTGTGAAAACTGTGTGTACTACGAAATATAATATTTTCATTGTGAAAAGAGAATATGCCAACATCTATCAAAAAGGGACAAACAGCCTTGTTGTCATTGCGCCTCACTTTCTCCATTTGTGGACCAAATGAAGAAGAACACAGCCACATTTGTCTCTGCGCAATATGAGAAAAAATTACTCTGGAGTTTGGAAACATGTCCATGACTTTCCCAAGTCCTTCTTTCATTGCAACTTGCAAAGGGATTCCAGAGAGATTTCCTAAGCTGTTCCCTCCACAATGAGTAATAATAATGTCTCGATGACACTGTGTCACCAAAATAGCACAAAGAGGTGCCAAATCCAGCCACTTCATTCCACGCACTCCATGCCAGTGCACATCCACATGAGGGAATCCAAGATGTGCAGCCAGTCCACAGCGATCTGCATGCACCTCCAACCAATTATCCATGAGTCACTCAAAATCCAGACAATCTACCTTCTGAAAGACACAGCCATAACTATCTGCTCTCCTCTCAGAAACAGACTTTCCGCCAAAGTCTCTTCTACAAATCACACCCAGTAAACCTTATAGACCAATCCCTCGCCCTGCACAGTCTCATTTACATGCCTCTCAGCCTCAAAATCCCTGTATGTAATTTGTGCTGTCCACGCACAACCGCAGTGTCCACGGACAAATCATAAAATCTGAGAGTGGGAATGAAAATTTAAATAGTGTGCCCCATTCACCCTTTGAGGTTGGTTCTGAAAAGAGCATTGTTTGTTTTTTTTTGACGATGCTTCAGAAACACCTTTTATTTTGTACTTTTGTTTCTTATTTTCCTCCAAAGATCTTCACTTTAGCTTCTCCAAAGCATTCCTTATATTCCAAAATAGAATGGCATTTCCCATGAAAGATAAAACATGGCATCTGCTTTAAAGTAAAAAACATTACCAGATTCAATGTTGTCATTATTGCAAAAGAACATCCCAACTGTAATCATGAAAGCAAACATGCCTTGGTTAACTAAACACCTAGCAACATTTTGCTGAGGACAAAAAACATAACTATTGTCCCATACTGCCTGAGGGAGCAAAGCAGAACAAAATAACCTTGGCATTTGGAAGGACTTTCATGACTGCTTGAACTAAGTTTTCCAGATCTTTCAACAAAGTAGGGGCACTGACATAGCCCAAATGCACAGCACCACAGTTCAGGACAACTACATATGGACTATTGAACATAGCCATAGCCTCACAAACTACAAGCACTCCATGCAAATTAAAACCAGGCACAGTACACCACACCACATCCACTCCTTTTATATCAAAATTGGTAGCCACAATCCTAGATTTAGTATACATCTCCAAACCATTCACAAATATATCTCCAACCACCAACATCCTGACTTTCTCCTCCACAGCCATCTTCACTACACACAGCCTCTATCAATACAAAGCAGAACCTCAACACCTGATTGGCTAATCCCCAAAATACACTCCCATTTCATGCTCAGAAGCCCCCGATGTTGCACGCCCTGTCTGCGAACAGCCGCGGTGTCCGTGCATCGTGTAACACTAGGGCAGCCTGTCTTCCCTTTCCAGTTCACTCACTGCACCATTCCCTCATTGGCTACTGTTAAGCAGTCACACAACCATCCACCAATCACATCCAATACCTCTACATCTAACTATCATCACAGTTCAGGAATTTTAATGTACTGTTCATCACTCTGAGTAAAAGTCTCCTGTCATTGGAAAGCACCTACTGCAAAAACTACTGTAAAACTCTCTGAGATTTCTGTTTGCAGATAGATTCATGTACATCCACATGCATTAACACAAACTACAGGTATGAATATTGTGTGCACACTACATGTACAACTCTTTTATAAATGCATATAAACACGGTGCATGCTACTTATCCTGTGTAACCTGCAAAAAGGCTTACTGTCATTTTTCCCATGATCAAGTATCACTACCAAAACGGTGTGCTTTCCAAATATTAATTTACCATTATTACTAATTAAAAAGTGCAAATTGTTATTCTCTCTGTAAGAACATTAGATTGGATCCTCACTCTCAATACTACTCTAACCATTGATTCCATCTCTCCATTAGACTGGACAGATCACGACAACATCCAGTTTTCTATCATCTCTGATGTATCCCCTCCTATCAAACCTAAATTAACAAATACCTACAAAGCCAGAAATCCTCATAAACTCACTCCTGAATATCTCAGCCCCATGCTTAGTAAAGCTTAGACACCCTGTCAATTCCCAGTGATATCCCCTGTCTTCTAGCAGACACATACCAAAACTGTCTCACCTCCACCATCAATGCCTTAGTCCCTCTAACTACCAAAACTAAATGCACTGACAAACGTTCATGTTTTTGGTTTAATGATGACCTAGTTCCCAGCTCAAGTAGTCAAATTATGTGCCCACCCACTCATACATATCATAACCAATGTTGTGAATGCTTCATTCAATGCCAATCTGTTCCAGACAGCATTAAAGAATCCTGGGTTACACCCTTACTAAAAAAAAACCTTCTCTAGATCCTATTGTACCTACCAATTACAAGCAGATAACAACAGTCCTGTTCTTACTTAAAATCCTCATTAAATAGCATACAATCAAGTCCAAGCCCCCATCTGGAACACAACCAGCTCCTTGGTAGTAGGCAATACGGCTTCATGCCTAACCACAGTACTGAAACAGCCCCACTGGACCTTAAAATCCAGATGGACACCATTAGGGACTCAAGTAAACTCTGCATCCTCCTCTTTTTAGATCTATCTCTAGTGTTCAACCTTGTGGACCACAAAAAACTCAGCTCCGGCGTCTTGAAGGTGCTCATAGCGATTTTGAAACTCTGATCCTCACCTACCCGACATTGTGAGCAGGAACAAAGCTCCTGTCGGCTTTCCTGCGCTTCCTGGAGGAGGCGGGGCTACAGCGGGCACGTGACCTATCACGTGACACAGGCCGCCCTCAAAAGATCGAGGCTGCTGCCCGAGCGCTGTGCTCCGGCGTCTTGAAGGTGCTCATAGCGATTTTGGAACTCTGATCCTCACCTACCCGACATTGCGAGCAGGAACAAAGCTCCTGTCGGCTTTCCTGCGCTTCCTGGAGGAGGCGGGGCTACAGCGGGCACGTGACCTATCACGTGACACAGGCCGCCCTCAAAAGATCGAAGCTGCCGCCCGAGCGCTGTGCTCCGGCGTCTTGAAGGTGCTCATAGCGATTTTGGAACTCTGATCCTCACCTACCCGACATTGCGAGCAGGAACAAAGCTCCTGTCGGCTTTCCTGCGCTTCCTGGAGGGGGCGGGGCTACAGCGGGCACGTGACCTATCACGTGACACAGGCCGCCCTCAAAAGATCGAAGCTACCACCCTCGCGGCGTTAAGCCCGAGGGAGTAAAGCACATCGGCTGTTGTGCGGCTGTTAGGCGCTGGTGGTGCGGGAGGGAGACTGCGGAGACAATATTTTCCTTGATCCCTTCAGAAAATCCAGACACAGTCTGCAAGACCAATTCATCACGGTGCATGAGCAGAACATATAGAGTATCGTGCTAAGTCCCAGCCATCGGCAGGCAGCCAGTCGCCAGGTAAGACTCTTGACCATGGATACCCGCTCATTAACTCGCCTTAAAATAAAACAGACCTTGTGTGAAATTGGATGTGACTCATCTTTGAACTTGATGTCTGTTGACTCAGACTTTATTCCCCCGACGGCTGCCTTTGGGGGCGTAAACAAGTTCAACAACCCAAGAGGAGATTTTGTGGGAAACAAGACTAGCATTTTGAGCTCTGATCAGGAAGTTCGACTGGCCCCAGCCCCCTTGCGAAATGCTCCCCTCGAACTCCCCATTATTGTGCCTCTACCAGCATCAGCACTTTCTGCTTCAACATCGGACACTGATGCTGTACAAAATGGATTGTGCCCTGCGGAGAGATGCCCTTCGCCTGCAGTGCCCCTGGACGAGGCCATCTCGGCCTCTGAGTTCCAGGCAAAGGCGAGAGATGTACTGGAACAGCCTCACGCTAAAGAGGTGGCAAAACTGTGAGCGAACCGTTTGTCCAGATGCCCAACAAGACCAGCCAAAAGCGGGACTCTTTGATAATCCCGCAAACTTACCTGAACCCACGCATTTAAATACAGAATTTGCACCAGTTTTAAACACCGATTGCGTGGAACATACATGCAAAATACATCTCGACGCTGCACGTAAGATATTACAACCACACTGTCCACCAGAGGAGAGCAACGAGGACGGAGAAGATTTGTTTTATTCTCCTTTTGAGGTAACGGATGCCGAGCTCTTAAACTCTGATCCCTCTCGCACCCAAAATAACCCTAAAATGTTACGATTTCATTTTCGAAATAAGGATGCCGCTCAACCCGCTGCTATTACAACTCCTTGCGGAATGTCTCAGAACAGTCATCCCTTGATCAATCAACTGGCAAACAACATATCATCAAATTTAAGTACAGAAAACAGAAAAAAATCAGCGTACACTAATAAAGAGAATATGCCAGTAAACTCCACACATTTTACTCTCTTTACAAGAGCATTAAATACTGCAATTGATTTACCTGGTCGGGAGGCCAGACTTACACAAAGGCTACAAGCCGACTTTGACCAAATGAAAGTAAAACTGTCAGAAAGCTACCCTGAAGGAAAAAATGAAAAGGGGACTAACAATCAGACAAGGTTAGTTTCGGAGTCACTTCCCAATGTGGAATCAGAAACTACAAACTACCAACAAAAATCCAGTTCTCAAGAAAAAGAAGAATGCACTTTGATCATCTCACCGAGACAGGTGAGAGGCGTCCCTAGTTCACATCGGTCCCATGTACTGAGAGATGATCGAGTTGAGAAAGCAGGAGAGACTATGCTTAGACCAAAGCTTGTGACAAACAAAGGTGGTGACAACACGCCAAAGTTCTCGACCCACTTTAATGCCCATAAACTTGAATCCGCTGATGCAGGCCGAGAAAAACAACGTCTATCATTTCAAGCAGACCCCTTCGAATATAATGGTCACTGTAAGCCAAAATTGCTTAACCCAATGGACTCAATTTCCGAAGCAAAATCCAATCTCTCGGTCGCTGCAGCAATACAAATACATAACAACGTGCTAGCAGCGACATCTCAGGCTCTAATACCTTTCATAAAGCTATATGAAAGTATGAATGAAACACTTCACAATAACGGTGCAACCATTGGACATTTGAAAGAAAAAGTATCCCTGCTGGAATATAACTTTAATCTGCAGTTGGAACAACGAACAAAAGATCAACTAGAGATAGAAGACGGTCTCAGAAAAATATTCCTGTTAATTGGAAAAACTTCAAACGAAGCAAAGACACAAATGGACGAGTTGTCGACATTCATGAAAAAATCTCTTTTGCACCCAAGTCCAGCCCCAATAGAATCGCTTAATTCGGAAAATGGAAGTTGTCAATATATAAACTCGGATGAATCAGCTGTATTGCCAATAACATTCCCTGGGCAAATAGTCAAGGTGAACGTGCAAGGCATTACTTATCCCCAAGCAAAAGTCGAAGCAAATGCACTAAAGCAGGTGTCAAAAGTGAAAGAAATAAGCGCTAAAACTGACACTCCTGCGAAACTTCAATCTTGTCTAGTGGAAGGCTCTCAACTGCCAAAAGAAAGAGAAGCACATCAAAATATAAAAGGAAAAGTCCCTCCTAGTATCTGGGATCTTCCTCCAGCAGCCCCAAGCTGCTCAAATCTAAAGGCTTCTTATGGTATCTTTCATGGGGGCGCAAAAAACCTCCAAAATGGAAAGACTCAAAGCTCCACACTGAATAGAAAATCAGGAGGTCCTCAAAGTAGTGACTCACATAACAAAAAGAAAGAAAAGACAAGATTTACAACGGTCTTAAAGCAATCTCCAATCGCAAAGAAATTCATCAGAAACTTAACAACGCCTCCCAAATCTAAAGTCTTTGTCCGTGACACCACGTCAGGAAAATTGTCAAAGAGTCAATCGTTATTCCAGGCCCCGGTCTCTAGTAGAGAAAATGGCAAAAAAAAAAGAGGAAGAAAAAGCATTCAATTCTTCATCTTTGAAAAATATTACGCAAAACCATGTGACTAAGCCAATAAAACCAAACCCAAACAAGCGAAGGAGGGTCGTCTCGGATTCTGGTAGCGACTCGTCCGCAAACGACCTCGAGGAACTCTGCAACCTGTCCACTTACTCACTAGAAGTGAGTGGGGATGGTGGCCGTGTCCTTGATGACAACATGTCTAACACTGATAAAACTCCCCTTGAGCTTTATATTCAACCACACAACAATCCCTGGAAAACAAAAGAAAATCAAACATGTTTGCCAATAAAACTGAGTGAGAAATGCACACCAGATGTAAGAAAGTCTGACAGTAAAATCACTGGGGGAAAATGTCTCAACTCAAATACCAGTGAGGAAAAGCTAGCCACTGTCCTAAATCCAAAGCGCACAATTGCTCAGAATCATAAATTCAGGGATATAAGAACAAAACGTACCACTGTTGGGCAACACTGTGTCATAACATCAAAGAAAATCAAATTGACCAATGTGTTGGCTGACGACTCTGATGTAAATTTGAACCGTGGCAATGTCATGCGTCTTCTGCATTCAGTCCCTTCTCTAAGGACAATTTCATCTGACGACATCCAAATTGTCGAATACTACTCCGAAGAAAGACTCGATTGCGTATTACTACATGTCAACTCACAAGCAGTTAGAGGAGCAATCATGGGGGCAAGAGAAGACATATTACGGCTCGGCTTTGAAATTCTTGAATATCTTGAATCAGCTAAACAGTACAGAGATAATCTATTGGAGGAACACGAACAAAAAACCATCCTGAGTCATCGGCGTGAGCAGATTCGAAGGCATTTGAACTCAAATTTGATACCTGCTAAGACCAGCAGGACCTTACAACACGACACGAGAAATTATTAACTAGATAACGGTGGACCAGAGTCTGTCAATACCCTGATCTCATGGAATACCAGAGGATTTGGCCACTTATATAACAACTTTCCAGTGGACCTCGAGGACAATTTTATAATATGCTTGCAAGAGACCTGGATGCGCCAGCTTCCCGTAAAAGACGGTTACCACATACTAATAAATCCTGCAAGCAAAAATGCGAGAGGTCGTCCGTCTTCAGGATTATTGACAATGATAAAAATAGGAACAGGTTGGGAAGTGGCGGACACATCAAATCCTAATGGTCATGTACAGTCAACTTTACTCGTAAGAAAAACCAACGATTCTAGAAAAGACTCTAGCTCACCTCAACATCTTTTGCTAGTCAATGTATACTGGAACCCTGCAAAGATCTCGGCAGGGGTCTTTATCCAATCAATAACAACAATAATCGACATAAATCTAAAGAATCTTCACAATCTGTGGATAATTGTATGTGGTGATTTAAATATATCTTGGCCAAACGGAAACCACTTGGACACCAATCATCGCCGTAATAAGGATCTTAAGGATTCTTCCAAAAGAACAAGATGGCATGAGGCGATGGAAGCTAGAGATTGCACCATGTTAAACGGCAATGTGCCGGGTGACATTCCACCACAAATTACGTGGATGAACATGGGACTAAAGAAAACACTGGATTATATCTGGGTTTCAAACAACCTGATGCCGAAAATCACCAATATGCAGATCACGCCAACGAAGAACAGCGACCATTTTCCGTTGAAAATGCATTGGCAACCTCACTGTAAGCGTCTAAGCGGCACGGCATGCACCCAATTAGAGGTGAATGCCAGCCGCAATAGAATCCGGATGTCATTAAAACAGATACAGAACCTCACTGCCGACTTTCAATTAAGAAATGAGGCACCGACAGTCTTTATCGATTATCCTGCAATTCTACTAACTGTGGCCAGCTCCCATCCAAGAAAGATCACGCCAGTGCTTAAACATAAACACACATGGAGTGTATCTCAGAATAACGAGAAGAAGAAACTGAGGAAAGATTTGAAAGAACTACGAGCTGGGAGTGCCGTTAATAGAGTAGCAAAAATCAAACATCGAAAACAATTATATCGAAACTGGACAATAGCTTTTGCCCTCCAACGCGACCAAGAACGTGGCGAGGAGATGTTGTCCTTGATAAGATCTCAGAACACCAGAGACATTTGGAGAATTCTAAACATGGACCAGACAAATCAAGCTGTAATCATGGCTAACGGAATACCCGAGGCGACTTGGGTAGCGTACTTTGGAAACGTCTTTTCATCCACTAGCACCACTTTGGGGGTTGAGAAAAACAATGAAAATGTACGCTGGGACATTGTAGAAACTGTGAAGACCATAAGTGGCGCCATATCAAAGTTAAAAAATTCCCGAGCAGCTGGCCCAGATGGTATATCGAACATCATGCTTAAACAACATCCTCAAGCATGGGCCAAGTTCATAGCCGATCTATTCGTGACAATAGCCTCCTCCAGGACAATCCCGTCATCCGGGCTGGAGGCCATTATTGTCCCGATCTACAAAAAAGGCAGCAGAGACGTGCCTGCCAACTATCGTCCCATCGCGTTATTGGATACCATCGGGAAAGTATTTGCCTCGTTTTTACAAGAAAAGATCTCAGCTTGGGCATCCTGCTGCGGATTAAACGATGTACGACAAACTGGTTTTACAAAGGGAGTAGGAACTGAATACAACCTTGCTATACTTAATCTACTAAAGTTGGAAGCTTTGAGAAGTAAGAGAAAACTGTTTTTTGCATTCATAGATATGCAACAAGCTTTTGACGGAATCAACCGAGAAAAACTTTGGGGAAAACTGAAAAAATGGAACTGTCCTCCAAACATACTAAATCCCATAAAAGCCTTACATGAATCTACATCAGTAAGAATAAGGTTGAACGAAAGTGGTGTCCTTTCTGAAGCCATTCCAACGAAAAAGGGAGTGAAGCAAGGCTGCCCTCTAGCAGCGGTACTTTTCAAATTATACATTGCAGATGTGTCAGATACACTAACAAATACTCACTGCTTCCCACCTAAACTTAATGGCAATCCGGTAAGCTACTTGATCTACGCCGACGACTTCGTCCTAGTCGACAAAACGCAAATAGGACTACAGAGACTACTAAATACATTAAACACCTACATGATGGATAATGACTTAAAAATCAATGTTGACAAAACTAAAATTCTGAAATTAGGCCATGGCGAGGGCCATAAAAATAAGAACTTCAAATGGAATTTAAACAACGTCCTGATTGAGGAAGTGACCTCAATTCGATACTTGGGTATTCCATTCTCTATGTCAATAAGAGAATGGAGCTGGGTGTCCGAACTCGAAAAAAGAATAAAAACATTGTCCCTACAAGGTGCAAAGATACACTCGCAATTTGGAAAATTCTCCCTGATTCCAGTACGAACCTTCTACCAACAAAAGGTGATACCATCCTTGACGTTTGGGGCAGAGACAGGCTGGAACATCGATTTTAAGATCTGGTCTAAATTTGAGGGTTTATTCTGGCGTCGGGTGCTAAGATTACCTAAATACCTGTCAGTATCAGTAATCCGCTATGAATTAGGACTCGAACCAATGTATGGAGCCGTCATTTGGAAATCAATGACTTTATTACGAAAGATGTCGTCAGAGAAGGTTGAGCCAGCATTCAAACTGTTCATCTTACAAAAAAACTCAAAATCAAATACCTTACAAGAAGTATGGGCCAAAAAAGTAAAATCAATCATGCAAGCCGCAAACATTAATATGGAGATGCTAATAGAACGACCTCAAAACGCAAAAAAAAAATTGAGACGTCAGCTCTGGATTGACAACACGGGAAAACTCCATGAACTAAAGACCGCCATAGACCTGAGCATGATTCCGAACAAATTAGACTGCTTACCGAAATACCTGAGCATATTTCCGTCTCGTCATCACAGAGATAATTTTTTGCGTTTAAGAACAAACCTCCATAAAACTAGACAAATGTGCTTTCTCCGACACATCGACAACGTAAAAGACCCTTCATGCAGGTTTTGTGGAATTCACCCAGAATCGCTAAAACATCTACTGACTGATTGTCACTCACTGAAGGACGCAAGGTCTCTCCACCTATTTAAGTTCGCCCCTCAAACCGATTGCATGGAAGAATTGTGGTTGAAAATTTTAAGTGGGACCTCAGTTCACTTGACTTGTGCAGCCATAAACTTTCTGGAGCAAATCATGAAATCATGAAACCATGAATTATGAAATTAGCGAGTTGCCAAACTCTTGTCGTCAACTCTATTGCAAAAGTGAAGTGGCTGAGGAAGAAAGTTGGAAATTGTAATAAAAGTTTGTAAGAAACTAGAAATTACAACAAAAAAAAAAAAAAAAAAAAAAAAAACTCAGTTTCACCCTAGCTAAAGACTTTAATTTCTCCACTGATGCAACCAAGTGAATTAAATCTTTTCTAGATGAACACACCTCTAGTGTCTCTATAGGAAAAGAAGCTGCAGATCCCATCCCAGTCCCCATTTGAGTACCCCAAGGCTCCTGCCTATCACCTACCCTCTACAACGCATATACAAAGCTTCTCTTCTCAACCTTAGATGATGTGGGTGTCATCTACACCAATTTTGCAGATAACACCCAGATCCTTATTCCACTCACAGGGAACTACACCCAGGATACACTGACAATTGATAACATTTGCGCCATTATAAAAAAATTGGATACACTTAATAGTCTCTGCCTCAATGATGAGAAGACAGAGATTATTATTGTGGGGTCCAAGTCTAAAATATGTGCCCTAAATCCAGACTATGATTCTATTAACATTGACGGCACCATGATACCTGTACTGAAGCAAATAAAAACCCTAGGAGTTTATTTTGATGCAAATCTTTCAAGGGCCAAACACATCAACAGCCTCTCATCATCCACCGCATACACCGCCAAACTAATTGCCCTTAGCCGACAATTCCTCTCCCCCACGAACTGCATTACCCTGCCCAGAGCCCTGATTCTTTCAAGACTCGATTACTGCAATGTCTTGCTACTAGGCACGTCCATCACCAATCTAAAAAACTACAACTGATGCAAAAAAAAAGCTTTACAGGCCACCCTAGGAATTAGAAAATCCAAGACCAGAAGAGATCACCACTTGATGCCTGTTGAAGCCAGAGTTATTTTCAAAACTCTATATATTTTACCTTCAAATGTCACCAGGAAAAATCCCCCAACTACCTAAACAAGGCACTAGCAAAAAAAGAATCCACCAGATCTCTAAGATCTAATAACCTCCTATATCTTGCCACGCCTCGCTATAGAAACTCCAGAGCAGGGGGTAGCAGCTTTCAATACCTAGCTCCTAAACATTGGAACTCCCTCCCACTTAGCATTAAAAAAGAGGAATCATTCATGGGCTTCAACAAATTGCTAAACACTTGGTTATTTAACCAACACGAATAGAACGGCCACAGTAGAACTTGTAAATATGCTGCACCTGTTAATGTATTCTTCCTTTATGTAAATACTTTATATGATTGTTTCACTGTAACTTCACTGCAATTGTCACTGGCTTATATTTTAACAAGCTGTCTGTAACCTTGCTGTGATACCCAAGGGTTTGGGTGTGTAACAAATGTAATAAATAACTAAATAAACAAATAAATAAATTCATTCTGTCATTTTTGTAACCACTGCCACCTATTTATTCATGTTTCAAGCATAACAGCATTTCATACATTATCGTGCATAGGATGTACATAGAGTTTCCTTTTTGTACATTCTGGCGATATTATATAGAATCTATCAGTTGAACTTGCTTTAGAAATGATTACAATAGTAATCAGACTCAGCACACACAGCTTTCTAACAAAATGTAATTTCATGTTAAAAGATGGGAGATATAACAGTATGATTACAAATGGCAAGAACCATATTCAAAAGCATGCAATAGAAGCAATATTGTTTCCTGTTCTATGTTGTGATAAGGGTGAATGATAACTTGGAAAAACACACACCATTGAAAGTGTCACTTGATCTTAGCAGATGAAATAAATGATAGCATAACATTTTTACTACTTATCCAGGGTAAGTGGCAGGTACCCTGCATTGTAAATACATACATTGCATGCTTTACAATAGAGTTCCTGCCATTTACCCTGTATAAGTGGCAAGAAAAACATACTGTTATTTTTCCTATCTCCTAACATCCAATAACACTGCCTTAAAAAGCCAAGTGTGGTCTTTGTGCTTACTATTGTAATAATTTCTAAGGCAAGTTCAACTGACAGATTCTAAGTAAAATATCCAGAATACACATAGACAAAAAGAACTGCATGGACATGCTATGCACAGTTAACAGAAACCAATATTACTGCAAAAACAAAGACATACATGTCTACATTAACAAGAGTGCTGTTAACACACATATGTACTAACTTCTTTCTTTCATAATTGCAGTGAAGACCACTCTCCTGAAAACCAGCAGCGACTGAAGAGCAAAACAGAACTCAGAAGAAACCTACTCTTTACATCTAAAAATGTAAGTGAAATACTGCCATAATGTTGTAATTGTTACTCAAACACTGTAGAATTCTAGTATTGGAAAACAAACAATTCTATTAACCCTGCAGAATTAGATTCAGTATTACTGATTGCAAATCAGCAGGTGCACACTTTGTATTGTCATTTGAATACCAGTATGGTAACACACACATATGAGAATAGCCTTCCCAATCTGATGTAACAGCACATTCCACAATCACACACCTCTACATACATGCCTGCCATTATACTCAGACATTCATGCACAATGCACACATACATTGCACAACGTCCCAAACCACACTTTCTTTTTTCTCCAAAAGACCCCGAAGAATACCTACCAAAAAGCAACTCTGTAGAAAAAAGCAACGTAGAAGTAGAGCAACTCAAAATAAAAGTGTACAAAATATGCATCCATTTCTAGCAGAATTTGAAACAAAACAGCTTATACAGTCACTCAGCAAAACTAAAGCAACTTCCAGTAAAGGAACTTTGACTCCTCTTTGAAAATATAAAACTAAACAGAAAGTTATTAAAAATACTGCAGCTAACAGTAGTGCTAACACTGCACCTATACATCTTGATGTAGCCACAAGTAAGCATACCAAAAAAAATATTTCACAAAATATTTTCATCCACACAGTCCTTCAGAACCTTATCAAAACAAGAGAGAAATCATGCACATCCCTTAAAAACTACCATAGAAAATTAATCCTGGAAGCTCTCATAGACAATCCTTCTCAAAAGGAAATTATAGTTTTAAACAGAATGAAAACACTAACAAAACTAACTACTAAACTACAAAAAAGATTTCTCAATAAACGGAATATCAACAAAGATAGATTTGCAAACATCTGTGGAGGTGAGTGGAGTCACACCACCAGCACAGAACCATATTTCAATGAAGAAGCATACAAACAAACAAACAAAAGCAAAGAAACCCAATTGCCATACATAGCAGTGGACGAGGGTAAGAACAACTTAATAATACCATTATGGAACAGGAAACACTGCTCACAAAAATATTGCGAGAAAACTTAATATCAACTCTCCATTCCACTGAAGGAATGTGTCCAAGCTACAAATGGCCATGCACACCAATGTGTAACATAAGCAAAACATCTTTCACATTTTTACGCCAATTCCTCAATCAGTATGTGAAAAACAAAGACAAATTTAAAATAAAGCTTTTACAAACTATGGACTCCTGTCAAGTGTGAATATACACAGGACTACAAGGACATTCATTAGCATGCAGTTCTGGACTTATTTGCAAAAGCACCTTCCATCATATCAAATGATAGCAACACAGCATTCACCTATAATAAATCTGGTTCATAAACTGTACTATACCAAAAGTCCTGCTTTAGCACTAGCCAATTTAAATAACAATCGTCTACATGGTACAGCCAAAGAACTTCTCGAAGAAATAGAGCATGCCAAGAGAAAATATTTTGGAAGTGAACGCCACTTACAAAATCCAATAGCTTTAGAACAGACTAGCAACAACTTTACAAGTGGCAACTTTCTACTACACACATACAGAAAATAAATATTAAAGTTTAAAAGCACTTCTGCTGAAGTAGCAAACCATGTGTGTGTGTGTGTGTTGCCACTGGACTTTTTATAAGAATAGAACAAAAACTGTAGACATAATGTACAAAGTAGAAGAATATTCCAAGTGGTTCCAATTAGCTCTCTATCTTATAGCAGAAAACAAATACTAAATTACTAACCCCTTAATACTTTGCAGTTACTGCACTGCGAAACTTGACAACAACGAAATACCTTCATGTGCTATCAAAAATAACTTGGAATTATTCCCACTACCAAAACCACTGCAACAACTTAACTTGTAGGAAAGCATCACAATTCAAACAGTGCACCCATTTCAAGCAATAATACGCATTCATCCAAAAACAGCAAAACTTGCACCCTCTGAATTACTTAAAGGCATTTGTATCAGAGTAGAGTATTTGCCATTCAATCAAATGGCGTACCTACAAAAGGCCCAACTCGTGGACCTACATAAAGTTAGAGAAGCCCTGCAATATCTAAAAACAACAATGAATACTACAAAGAAATAAATATTGAAGAAAACCTGAGGTATACCACCAAAATAATTCAAGACTCGTCAGGAACTGGTCAATTTCAACTTCTAAATCCTACTACAGAATCCAATAATTTAGACCAATATACAATTCACCCATTACACTCTAAAGACACCATAGGTGAAGCACTGGAAACATACCAAATGCGACAAGCCAAAGGATCTCCAATCAGCATATGGGAAAAAAGTATAGAAGCACAAGTCTTTCCTCAACTCTTTCCTACTGGATGAAAGATCCACACAAATATAGATATAAAAACACCACAACAACTCTGCTCTCTAGATCCTGTAAATGTGTCAAGATATTTCCATCATCGCTTCATTGCAATGCTACACTTCATTTGTAAAAAAAACTGTTCATCCCCTCGGAGAAGTGCAACACTTCTTTTGGAGAAAAGAATACCAAGCCAGTGGACAACCACATATCCACATGCTTTTGTGGATTAAAAATGCTCCTAAATTTGGTCAGGACAGTGATGCCACGGTTTTTCATTTCATTCAAAAATATGTCACTTGTAATATCCCTTCACAAATTTGACTTAGTGACCTTCATTCACAAATTTTACAATTTCAAAGACACAAATGTGGGAAGTACTTTCGTCAGAAATATAAAAACAAAGAGAAATACTACAACAAATGCTGCTTTGGTTTCCCTAGACCAGTTTCAACAACAGGTCAAGTAAACAACTTCATGTCTTCAGTTAGACATAGTGTCAAAGGTAAATCACCCAAGAACACATATTACATAAAAAGATCAGAATGTATAGATGTGCAGTACATTCCAGGCAATTCCACTGCAGTTGCACAATATGTCACAGCCTACCAACCAAAGCAGACAAAACAGAGCTCAAAGACCTCTTGGATGACATATCATCTGACAAAACACTATCACAGAAATTGTACAGTTTAGGCATTAAAATGCTCTCCCATAGAGAATGGCCCTCATTACGACCTTGGCGGAGAACCATGGTGCTATTAGCACCATGGTCCATGGCGCTAAGTTGCCAACTCCGCCATGGTGGTTGGCAGACTTACCGCCCCATTCCGACCTTGGCGGGGCGGTAAGTCCCCAATCCCCATTTACCCTTCCCCATTCCCATTTTTGCCCCATAGGGCATAATGGGAGTGGGGAAGGCGTTAATTACGCCACCGTAAATTACGGTGGCGTAATTAACAACAAGGTCCCTTAGCGCCATGGATTTTAACACCTGCTAAAAGCAGGTGTTAAATCCGCCATGGCGCTAAGGGAACTTATACTCAGGCGGTAAGGGTCGGCGAAGTTTACGCCGGCGTAAACCCCTTACCGCCTGGGTCGTAATGAGGGCCAATGTGTTTAACTGGTACTGCCTTGTATGGGCAACCTTAATGTATATTATGGCTAAGCTTTAGTCCTGCTAAATCTAGAAAAAGAGTTCTCAAATCATATGAAGACATAGAAACAATAGCCAAGACATATTGAAAAACAACTCACTGGACACATACTACCCAAACAGGAGTACCACTTTGGAAACCATGTGTCCATACCACATAGCCCAAAATTTCACATACAAAAATAATATTAAACCAGATGAGAAGAAAGGTAGATACAGAGTAGAAAATTGTGAAGGCAGCTTAGTGAAACTTACCAAACAAAGCTTAATTAATCATATGAAAAACTCCTCAAACTAAAGAACTGTATTACATGTCCCTGAAACAACTTTGTAAACCAAGGAGAGAAGAAGATTTACTAGATTTACTAGATACCTATGACTCTTATGAAGATGCTTTCAAAGCAAATGAAAGCACTATAACAGACACACACTTTACACAGTACAAAACAATGTTGCACAATAGACAGCAACAAAAAGAAGAACTCCAAGTGCAACTAGATGTGGACACACCTGACAGCAGTCAACCTTCTGTAACAGGAAGCCAAGAACCACTTGGACAGCCACTAATAGCAAATGAGGCAGAATTAGCCATGACTGAAGTAGAAAACACTATGGGCCTCATTACATGGAATGCGGTAAGGGTTTACCGGTACCGGTAAGGGCACCGGTACCGGTAAACCCTTACCGCCTTACTACGAGGTCCCTTTGCCGGACCCGACCTCAACGGCTGGTTCTAGCAGCCGTTAAGGAACGGGCCTGCAAAGGGACCTTGGTGCTAATTGCGGTACCGCAATTTGCGGTACCGTAATTAGCTCCTTCCCCATTCCCATTGAGCCCTATGGGGGCAAAAATGGGAATGGGGAAGTGCCTTGGTGAATGGGGAATTACTGCCCCCGCTCACCTTGGAGTAGGGCGGTAATTCTGCCATCCACCAAGGCGGACATGGTAAAATACCGGCGGCAAACATGGTGCAAATAGCGCCATGGATACCGCATACCGTGTAATGAGGCCATATGTGGCAGTATGAGCAATCTAGAGAAGACTTTGCTCTGCTAAAATCACAACTAAACAATGAGCAGCGTAGCATTTCCAAGAAATAACAACACAAATTGAACATGGTGTGCAACATGAAACTAAAAATTGTACATGTGAAGACTACAAACCTATACTGCTATACGTGAGTTGTCAAGATGGTTCAGTCAAAACATTCTTAATCAAAACCATCAGCAAATTCCTTCAACAATTGACAAACAAAATACTGTCAGCTGTTGTAACTGCCCCCACATGTTTAGCTGCCTACAGCATAGGCGGTGTCACTTTATACAGATAACTTCTTCTTCCAGTAGAACACCAAAACAAATGAGACTATTACAAACTTTCTTCAGAAGCTGCAATGGAACTACGCAGAGTTTTCAAACAAATGAAAATGCTGCTAATAGATGAGGTAAGTAAGGTTTCCAATCTAATGTTAGCCTTCATTCACCTAAGATTACAAAAGGTCCTGAAAATAGACTATGAAGAACACATTATAGTTTTCAGAGATCTTCTTCAATTAACACCAGTTAAAGTTGAACCTATTTAAAAAACCTTAGGGCACAAACTATGTCATAAAGCTCTTGGCAGCAAAGGAAACTTCAACCTTTGACAACATTTCTAAAACAAAGAACTAACTGAAAACATGCGTCTGTCTGCAGACCTCTCATACGCCAACATTTTAAAAAGTGTTAGAGTCGGTATACTATCTCAAGAAGCACAATCTATATTAAAAAGCAGGCACATCCATGCACTCTATGGCCATAACTCAGGTGCTACTGATTTCATGGAAAAATGAGCACACAACAATGCACACTGTATGACCTTGATGCCAACTCTTGCAAGCTGTTCACAATTCACTGTAACAATGTTGAAAAAAGAAATGCAACCAATAGTTCAAATTTGCTCCACAGACAAACTGGAAGTGCATGGTATGACACTACCCATGTGTGAACAAGCAACAACAAGGCTAAATACCTTAGAAAACTCTATCTCTAACACAGCTATTTTGGAGAAAATATTAAAATTATATTTAAACTGTAGAGTAATGCTTAAACTTAACCTTGAAGTGGGCGAAAGACTAGTTAATGGAGCACTCGATACAGTTGTTGGCTTTCAAACATTCCCACATGGCAACAACATTCAGTTTGTCAATCTTCTCATTGACACACTATCAGAAGTTAAAAGGATAGGACGCTCAACAGCCTGTCCTTCTTTTCAAAGACATGTATGTACGCAAAGAACAATTTTCACTAACTCTAGCATATGCAGTCACCCTTCACAAATCACAAGGTCTTAACCTAGATAAAGCATTAATAGATATTGGTAGCACAATGTTTAAAGAAGTAATGAGTTATGTAGCAATATTACTCTTACGTACACTTGATGTACTATTTCTAATCAACTTTGATGCAAATAAAGTAAACACTCATATTCCTTGCATTATAGAATACAATAGGCTGTGTTCACTCTACGCCCCCATCTGAAAACCTATGCTGTTCCTCAAAAAGCAAATGTTTGTAAAAGAACACAACTTCAGACTCAAATTATGCAGGATATCACAGCAATTCCTCCAAAGAAATTAAAAGACGCTAATACTTTATCAATGACCACAACCAAAGAAGGATCTATGTAGTGCACAAACAAAGTCAACTACCTCTTCAAAGAAACAATGCACACTCCGAACAAATGACTTGGACATAGAACTGTCAGGTGCATTCAAATTTTCAAATACAACTGGAGAAAATTGCTATGCAAATGTAGCAATCCATATTCTATTCCAATTGCCACCAATTATTGAAAACATTTACTTAAACAGTACAGACCAATTGTGTTTGCAAATGTTAGTCCTTCACAGAAATTCAACCAACAATCCTGACAACACTTTCAGTGTTTCTGGAATAAGGCAAGAACTGTACTATTGTGCTGTTATGGTCAAATTCACTATAACCATACAAGAAGATCCACAAGAATGTCTAATGTACTTACTACAAGTACTGGAAAACAAAAACATACCTATGAATGAAATCTTTCAGATGTCATACATGTGGAAACATGCATGCACTCTTTGCAGTTTTGTTGCACAAGAACAAGACCTTAATGAACACGTCATGTATGTTTCCATACCTAACTGTGAAGCCATTCCATTTCAGCACCTTGTACAAAATGCAAACCATGGCAGATTTTCTACTACCTGCAATTCCGATAATCGCTCCACCGTACAAATACAGACACATGATAAATATGTAATAGTAATGCTTTTACATTACAATGCAAATGGTATCAAAAACAACTGCAAGCTCACTGGATTCACACATGGACAAGTATCACTTGGTAAGAAAACCTTCACAACAGTAGGTATAATCTTCCACGCAGGAGCCACAACCAATGCAGGTCACTACACTGCATATATAAAAAAGAATTGTGGTGGTTCGAATGTAATCATACTACCATTACTCCAAAACAGAGATTACCAGCAAATCTTGTAAACGTGTATTTAATATTCTTAAAACCAAAATTTAATAACTAACCTGAGTATGAACATCAACAAAACTTCAACTTCAAAATTATCAACAGTTAGAATACGCCAACAGGTATCTAACTGCCCCAAGATTCTGCGACAAGCAAACAGATAAATTAATACCACTAAAATGAAACAAGAAATAAACAGTTAGAATACACCAACAGGTATCTAACTGCCCCAGAATTCTGCAGCAAACTAACACATACAAGAATACTGCTAAAAAGCAGCAAAAAAGAATCAGAATACGCCAACGGGTCTCTAACTGTCCCAAAATTCAGCAACAAGCAAACAGATAAATGAATACCGCTAAAATGCAACAAGAAATAAACAATTACAATTCACCAAGTGGTATCTAATTGCAACAATACTACCACCACTTCCAAATCCAAATAAATATACACCTATTCAATTCCTCCTATTGAAACCAACCAAAGGAATATATTGCACCCTAAAGTAAAGAAGAACATTTTTTTTTTTAATCCAGCATGGATTTTCTTCCCACAGATCCAATGATTTAATAAACAAACACAGGAACTGAGAAAATTGCACAGTACACTGGTTTGAACTATAGTACTTCTAAAGTACTAACTATGAGAGTCGACAAAATACAGAAATCTATACTATGCAATGCAACAAATCTTTATAAACTACCTACACTAACATATGATCTTTTCATTTATCACAGAGATTGAAAGAGAATGTCTACTCCAATTAACCATGTCATGAGAAAACTGCATACAACCACAAAAAGTCAAACAGTAAGTATATAATGATTAGAATCACAAACACTGCAGCATAACACACCCATTCAAGCCAACACATGACCATAGACCACAATCCAAAATGTTTCCTTCCATGGGTATCTTATGCTGCAGTGCTTTTGGCCAAACCCGAAAGTCTAGACTGCATGACCTGGCCAAAACTCTACATACAGCCTCAACAAAGGAAACAGTAATTATATAATTATTGGACTCACAAACACCGCAACATAACACGCCCATGCAAACCAACACTTGACCAATATATGCAATCCAAAATGCCTAGAGTCTTCAATACCAACATTCTGAACACAAACCAACAAACCAACTAACACACTTTATTTCACTATCCTATAAACACTATCACACTACTACTGAAAACCCCTAAGCAGCCAACATACCACAGTTAAATTGTTTTCTAACAAGGTGTGTTATGCTGCAGCGGTTGTGGCCAGGGCCTAGAGTCTTGGGTGCATGGCCGAAGAAGGTTCGGCCATGCACCCAAGACTCTAGGCCCTGGCCACAACCACTGCAGCATAACACACCCATGGAAGCAAACACCTGCCAAATGACCACAACCCAAAAACATAACACAACCCCCTCAAAACCTATCCACTTCAATTAACATTCAAAAAGAAAAATTGCAACCAATGCACAAACTCTTCAATACAAACCCTCTCCACCCATTGCTCTACTAACTACCCAAAAATGACATCACAGTATAGTAAAATAGCCAGTAGTGCACCCAGTGTTTAGTATGTCCGCAGACAACTGCAGTGACCGCGGACCCAGCGATCACATCACAGCCTTCTCCCACCTAAACAAATAGAGCATTTGACCCATCCCTCACTCCCCCACCCTCTCCAGCCCTCCTATGCACCAACATGCTCCCCAAAATTGGATTTGTGCACAGTTCCACGCCGCACTGATCCAACATGACGGGCACATCGAGAAAATGTGACGCACCTCACGCTTCACTCCAACCAATTGACAAACACGTAACATGTCCACGGACACGATGCAAGCTGATTGACCAACCAGTGTCCTGTCCGTGGACCGTACAGGGAAATGTGTCAGCGGAACAGACATATATATAAAACGCATTTATTTGGACCTACTTTTTGGTCATTTTTTAAAAAAACTACTGGATGGATTTCAACCAAATTAACAAAAGCATGCTTTTGGGCACAAGTCACCGCTCCTGCCGCAAATTTGGTGATAATCCATCCAGCGGTTTGGGCTGTAGGCGTGAGTACATTTTTTCTCCATTCAGTCTGTGGAAAAAAAAGAAATTTTGAGACCACCCCTACAACTTTGCCCTCTCTTAACCAAACCTCACAAAACTTTGCAGAATAGTGGGCCATATACTTTATTTGTCCAGGGGGACCACAGTTATAAGCCGCCCAAAAAGTGCTCTTCCTATGGGTTTAACTACTTAACTATAACTACATGGCTGCTACCGCAGGCATTGTAATAGATGGCTATGAGTGCAACATACAGCCTCTCTTGTGTTTCATTGCCCCCAACTGCTGGCCTGGAACTCCTTGCCAAGACTGGGAAAAGACAGAAGGGGATAGATGTTATGCAGATGTGCTGGATCAATGGTCAGATTCTCCCCCAGCAACAAGAAAGTGATGTTACTATACCATTTGTTTGCAGGATCATTTGTTCAAGGCTCATTTCTTTGATTTCATTTTGGTACACATTTCACCACAAATGTGGATGGAGGTTAGCTTTCAGTATTTTTTTAAGGTGGGGATGGCGAGGTGTTGCTTGGCATCTCCCGCTGCTTTTTCAGTTGTGAAATGTTTTTAAAAAAACAAGCAAATTAGAGCAAATGGGCCCAGAACATATTTTCTTGAGGAAATTACGTAGTAGCAAAGTGATGGGTCCTTTTCTGCTTTCCTGATACAGGATGTGTTGAGGAAAGCCCTGTTATATGACATGAATAATGTCTGCACAGTTGAGACAGCCTTGCATGTGCTATGGAATTGCTGCCACATCATCGGCCAAAGTCCAGCAAGGTCTATCCTCAGTCCACCTTATTCTTCCTGTTTGGATGAAATGTATCGCATTGAGAGAGCACTATGTAAAAACCTGATGCAGATGATGTGCATGGCATCCTAGTTCTAATTTCCGTCATGCTGCCTTCAATTAGGTTCCTATCATACCTCATCAGTAGCATATATCTTAAAAACTCTCCACGTGCAAGCCCATATGCGTCCTTCAAAAACTCAAAAGGAAGTATTCTCGTTGAATTTGAAATCTGATTCACAAAAAGTATCTCTGGTGTTTCCATCCAGGCCAATATTTTGGGCATCCAGTAATTATTGACTTGTTGTTAAACCTCAATGAAGCTGGATGAGAGCCTCCAGCTGGGGAGTCTGTGGTCACTTCCCAGTTTCGAAGAGATTTACACGTTAATGTGATTGACCCCACTTCCTGTGGGTGGGTTTTGCCTTTATATGTGGGATATCTCTAGTAGTGTATGGATTTGCACAACTCTTTTCCAGTTTACACAATGCTGGTAGCAAAGACCGCTGTGCTTTAGAAAATTCCATACCTTGGTTAATACCAAAGCATACATACATCTGGAAATGTTGGGGAACCGTGCACCAACCTGATCTGCAGGTAAATGCAGCCTGCTAATAGATATCCTGGACTGTGTAGCTGTCCTCAAGAAGTCAAGCAAACGTTTCTTTATCTTGGTGACATATGATGAAGGCCAACCTACTGGTAGCATTGTTAGCCCAAATATAATGCCTTTTGCAATACACATCTTTATTGTTCATAGATTCCCCCACCTCATTAAGAGTAGGCAGGGGCATTCTGTTCAGAAAGGTCTCAATTTTAATACTAATCATATCAATATTCAACTTGATTGTGTAGTGAAGGTGCTGATACAGCGCAGTCCAAGGGGGCATACCTAAAAGCTGTGGGAATAATGGGAACAGGAGGCACCACCCCATACATGGACAGGCAGGGCAGACTGGGTCAAGAAATAGGCCCAGACAACCAAACAATAGTGGCCCAACCCTCGCCTCAAAAAAGTGGCACACCCCTTGCCTCACGACCCTTGACCTCTGATGACATCACTGGAAGTGATGCCATTTGACCCCACCCCAAAGTGGCATCCCGGGTGTTAAGATGGATTTCTGAACTCTGTCCTGGAGGGGCAGAGGTTCAGAACGCCAGCCTAGTTTCTTGGAACAGGGTAACCTCTGGACAAGCCAGACCAATCAGGGTAGCGATGGCAGCGGTCAATACTAGGTCTCAAGAGGGGTGAGGGTGACTGAAAGCCCGCAAAGAGCACACAAAGCAAGGACACTTACAAATTACTCCAGGTAGGGGTTATATTAACAATATAGACACATTTATTACAAGGCCTTTGTAACATCGACCATAGTAAAGAATCACGGCAAAACTCAAGTAAACCAACACATCATAATCAATGCAATATATATACAAGACTGAGTGGTCTAACGAGTTAGAAGCACGAAATATGCAGACCACCTAGATGTGGAGGAAAACAGGCAGTGCAAGTAATCGTTAGGCCCAGTTCGACATCAGAGACCACCTAACTAGAAGGAAGTCCGAGCCCTACGAAGAGTGGAGCCTTGTGCTCAAAAGTACCTGCACACGCGGGTGCCAACGGGCCAAGGAGTGTCTCTTCGGGGAAATCAGGCAGTTCAGAGAGGTGAACAAACAATGCTGAACAGACCTCCGCTACTCAAGCGCGGCCTCCACTTGTGGGCAGAAGCAGGGCGCGAGTACGGAGAAAGGGGTGGTGCTTTTCAACAGCGGGGGAAAGCCACAGGCTCCTGCAGGAAGGAGACCGGTTCAGGGTATTGACTACTCACCGGTCCCCGATGCAGGCAGACCCAGGCGTCTCCGGGTTAGTTTCTTCGCTGGCAGGTTCAGATGCAATCAGAGGGACGTCTCGGTGCCATGTAGATTCCACGGCAGCAGAAGTCAGGGTCGAGGGTGTCCCAGACGCAGCGAACATGCACAGTTTGTTACCACAGCAGGGCAACTCGGCAACCGCTTATGTTCCAGGCCCCATGTACACATCTCACTTCAGACCTGGGAACGCCAAGTGTACGAATCGTGTGAGAGTGTCGAGGGCTTGGATTTCAGCAGCAGCCAGATGGCGGTGACAGAGCAAGGTTACTGTGTAGGCTGGTTAGTCCACTGGATGGCCCAGGTATGCTTCCGAAGGCTTACGTACAGGAGGTGATGAAGATGCCGAGAATAGTTGTTCCCACTATTCTAAAGGGTTGAAGAGCCAGTACAGGCCTTCTCGTACGATCAGAGGCAGAGGGGTCTCACAGGACGACAGCAGTGCAGGGTGCCAAACCTTCAGCGGATCACCAGCGATTCCTCGACTCAGCTTCTTAGTTGCAGGATACTTGGCTCCTTTATCCTTCATTCGTGAGAACTCAGGAGATCGACATGGTAGTGGTGTTTCCAGCCTCCTCTTATCCAGAGTTCCCTTCGCGCCAAACGGAGAGGACCCAATGGGCGATCTGCTCACAAAACACTTACACCATATGTGGACCTATCACGGACCACGGTGGTCCCGGCATTCAAGACACACTAGACTCTCTGGCACCCAGGATGTGTATTGGGACCAGACATCCCAGCCCACATCCTGGAGGCTCACACCAGGCCTGTAGAAGCCCGCGAAAGCATCTGTGTTTCGCGGGAAAGTACATGCCCAAATAAGGATGGCACCGGGTCGGCTCGACCTGGGGAAGGTGAAGGGGCAAGACAGTCAGCGGACAGGACAAAGAATCTCGTGGTCTGGCCATTTTGGAAGCCAGGCCACCCATTTTGACCAAACGCGAGAAGCGCGGTTAACAGGGCAAAAGGGAGTTCAAAACACAAAGAAACTATCGCTGCCACCAGTCCCGTCCGTGACATACTTGCACAGTTCTTTATAAATCCATCAAGAGTTTCTAGGGCCTGTAGAATGACTAGAGACCCACGAGTGCAATAACTTAGCTTACAGTGCCCTCTTGTGCCATGTTGCGTGTAAGCTGCTACATGAGAAAAGAACTACGGAAAAAATTTCCCGGTACTGACTGTCTTAAGGGCATGTCAGTTTCCCCGTAAGAATGGAACGAAAGCCCAGAGGAGTGCGGCAGAAGGCTGCGCTTCTCTGGCAAAGTCTAGATCAGGGTGTAAAACAACAGCAAAATGTTTGGGGGTTGCCACATGGAAGGAAAATTACCTACAATATGAAATCTTTCCTAACACCGGGACGCGATGAAACACAACCTTTCACCCCTTGACAAAACAGGAAGTGGCATCAAATAGCATTGTTCCTAAGTACACTACAAAAAATATGATTTCACTAATGTGATATACATTTCATACAAGAATGGATCACCATATGTTTCATTCATATCTGTGTGTATAGATCCATATTGTCAAATTACTGTGAATGAAAGCAGACGTCCAAGGCCAAATTATAATATGTTTTTGTATAGCACCTACGCATAAGCTCTTTTTTATAGAACAAATATGCATACAATATCACCCAATCTGTGTTGGTACTCATTTATCGACCTAAGAAGGATGACAGGCTGAGATGGCCTTGCTGGGATTCGAACCTGCGGATCAAACACACATTGCAGCAGCGAGTGTTCAACCCAGTGAGCTATCGTATCAGCAATAGTAAAATGAATGAACACTTATTCTTTAGTGGATACCATTAAACTGGTAACTGAGATTTAACAGCAGACCAGTTAAGTTCATCTGCAGGTCTGGTGCAAAGTTGGTCACATGTCAAGAGTGCATGCATCTACTTTCAGGCTTCAGAGGTTGGCAAAATAGGGAAAGCAGCGCACTTACAGGACATACCATATTCTGAGCACTCGTTACCTCATACATGCAAACAAACATTCTGAACATCATGCTAGGGAAATTGGAAAGATAGACACATTAGAACAAAGCATTCATGTGGCACAATGAAGTCAATGGCCACTTGATGTGCTATGGTCAAACATTTCTACACTGTACAGAAGCTTTTAGGCACAAAGATTTTGTCAAGTGACCGAGGACACCAAGATGGAATTTCATGTGATGATCGTAACAGAGACAAAAGCAGAAAAAAAACATGCTATTACTGCAACTTGCGAAATGCAAAATACATGGGGCCTCATTACGACCCAGGCGGTAAATTATACTCTGGGTCGTACCCTTCCCACCATGGTGTAAACTATGTTTACACCATGGTGGTTGGCGGATTTACCGCCCCATTCCAAGGTGAGTGGGGCGGTAAATCCCCATTTCCCATTTTACCCTTCCCCATTCCCATTTTTGCCCCATAGGGCATAATGGGAGTGGGGAAGGCGCTAATTAGGCCACCGTAAATTACGGTGGCATAATTAGCACCATGGTCCCTTAGCGCCATGGATTATAACACCTGCAAAAAGCAGGCGTTAAAATCACCATGGCGCTAAGGGACCTTGTAATCAGGCGTTAAGGGTCGGCGCCGTTTACGGCGCCGTTAACCCCTTAACGCCTGACTCGTAATGAGGCCCATAGTCTGAAATTTATAGTTATTCTACTCTAAAATTGGTAATTAATCTCTAATATCACTAATACATATTTATCACTAATACAACAGGACAGCCAATCCAGGGGCCACCATGCCCCATGGAGTGGCGGCACATGCTCAGCAGCCAGCCCGGCGACGGCCCAGGCCCCTTAACTTTGAATGCTGCAGCAGCATGTGAATGATTCATGCATCATCATTTATGATGCACACATCATGCATGCAAATCAATCATCAAAGCAAGGTAACATCTGTTACCTTGCTTTGATGAATTATCCCTGTTGCAGGTGTTTTTTTTATCTTCAAAAATGTTTTCACATTTTTATTATTTTTTTCTACATTTTCATTTATTTTCAAACCGGCCCAGGCATGGGCAGAAACCGGCACCCACTCCCCTGGGACAATTTTGGCCGGGCCGAGAGGTTTAGGGGCCGATCCGACCCTGGGGACAGGATACCATTAAAGCCTGTAATAAATGGCTGTAATAAGGGTGCTTAGGGCACACATGCAGCCTGGAAAGCCTGGGGACAGCATTGGGGTGGGAGGTCTTCAAGGGGCTCCGGGTGAGTAGCATAGGGGCGTGCATTAAGTGTGGTGGCATGGCATGTGGAGTGTCACTGAACCATCAGTCTTAGGAAAAAACACAGGTAAGTAGATCACATGGGGGTAACACAGACAGGCCGCTTACAACATTTCATGGACGCTCTAAGGCAGTGATGTGCTGGAAGAATGATTCAAGTTGGCAATTCCCAGGATACAGCAGTCACTGGGGACAGAACCAGCTGATACATACAAGGTTGGTGAGCCAGGCTTGTGTGCGCTCACTGAGACCAGGTGGAATTAAATTCACAAGAATATGTTCGGGCAGGCACACTCACAGCATGATCAGTGGGTGCAAATTGCCCCATTTGGCAGGTGAGACCCAAAGTTACTTGCATATGCAAATTAATTAACAGGACCCCCCTTGTCAATTTGTAGAGGTATGAGGAAAGGATTGAAAGCCCTGTCTATGTTGGCGCTGGATACATTTCTTTTGAAAGATCGATGTGACTGCTCATCTTGTATGCAGAGGCCTCTGAGGCCACATAGTGGCTATCCACCTCTGTATACAAGGACCATAACTACAATACCTTACCGCCGTGATAAAGACGCTTTGGCCAAAACAAGTGTTGACTTTCTCCATGTGAATAGCACTACAACTGCTCCCATAACTGTGGCAATTCTTTGCCTATTAAAATCAAGACTACACATACAACTAAGGGGCCGATTCATGGAACAAACGTGCGCCGAAAATCTTCGCGCAAGCAGACGCAAGCAGGCGCAAGCGGGAAAAAACAGGCGCACGTGCGATCCATGGAAGTCCCTGCGCGAGTTTTCCTCGGGATGTGCGCCAAACCCGTGCATGGCGCACACGTCACTGCAACATCCCGAAAGACGTGCGCGACGCGCACAGTGAAAGCGCACAACCTCGGCGCATACACTAGAAAGTGGGCGGAACACAGGGCCTAACGCGCTGAATGGGGAACAACTCGCGAAAACAAGGGCGTAACTGGGGATGTACTGCAGGGAAGCAGACGGAATGCCCACACGCACCCGAACCACACGTATTCATGGAATCGAATAGGGCAAAGCCACGCACAGCGAAAGACACGCACAAGCCGAAACACGTCCGCCACACGAAGGCAGGCGGTAGCGTCCCTGCGCATTACAAAAGTGGCAACATACAGCAATTGTGCGAGCGGGGCACGTGTATTTCGGGGTTGCGCGGGAAGTTACACACGCGATTGAGCGGGGTACGTGTATTCCGGGGTTTCGCGGGAAGTCACACACGCGATCTGGCCTGGGGGAGCGGGCTACGTGTATTTCAGGGGTTCGCGTGAACATTTTCACGCGATCGGGCCTGGGGGAGCGGGCTACGTGTATTCCAGGGGTGCGCGTGAACTTTTTCACGCGATCGGCCCTGGGGGAGCGGGCTACGTGTATTTCAGGGGTTCACGTGAACTTATTCACGCGATCGGCCCTGGGGGAGTGGGCTACGTGTGTTTCAGGGGTGCGCGTGAACTTTTTCACGCGGTCGGGATTGGGGGAGCGGGCTACGTGTATTACAGGGGTTCGCGTGAACTTTTTCACGCGATCGGCCCTGGGGGAGCGGGCTACGTGTATTCCATGGGTACGCGTGAACTTTTTCACGCGATCGGCCCTGGGGGAGCGGGCTAAGTGTATTCCAGGGGTGCGCGTGAACTTTTTCACGCGATCGGGCCTGGGGGAGCTACGTGTATTTCAGGGGTTCGCATGAAGTTTCTCACGCGATCGGGCCTGGGGGAGCGGGGTACCACTCACCGTCTGCCTTGCGTGTAGAAGAACGCGTAGCCAATACCCGCTGTGAAGTAATAGCGTGTGAACCCCAACGGATGGAAAACACACGCACCGCACGAAAAGCACATACAGAACAGTGTAAAGGCACGCGGGATCACCAAGCCCTGCCAGGGCAACGCCCGTGCGCAAAACGTCACAGATGCGCTTACGCTGTAAGGGCCTTTGGTCCAATGAAATCGCGTACGCGTGCTGACGCGCTTACGCGCTAAGGGCCTTTCCTCGATTTTCACGCTGACGTGCAGGATTTTCACGTGCCAAATCACTCCGTATCAAGCTGGCCACGCGAAAACACACGGAAGACCACGCTCCTGCCCAGAAGGCCGAATTACTGCCCCCCAGTGCCCCGAGCAGCCTCCCACGTGCCATCTGCTGCTGCCTGCCTGCCTGCCTGCTGCCACCGTGCCCTGCCATTTGGTGCCTGCACATCAGCCATCTGCAGGGGTCCAGTTGCTGTGTCCACCCCTGCTGGAACAGAAGACTCCCGACTCAGATAACATCGCTCCACAGCCCAGCCCCAGGACCCAGTTGCCCACCCACTCCTGCCCCTGGGGTTGCCATGTCGGGCACATCCACATCTGGCACCAGTGGCAATCCCCGGCCAGAGGGGCAGAGGGGCACCAGCTTCACTGCCACCGAAGTTGGTGTCCTGGTGGAGCAAGTCCTGGGGCAGTATGATGCCCTCTTCGGATCGTCCCGCGCCAACAAGGAAGGACGGGAGAGGATCTGGGCCGACTGTGTGGTTGCCATCAACGCGGAGGGGGTGGCAACCCGCACCATCCAAAAGGTCAAGAAGCGCTGGGAAGACATGAGGTCCAGGACCCTCATGAAGGCCCGGCGCCTCGTGGAGGGGGGCCGGGGCCGCATGAGTTCCATCCAGATGGGGGTCCTGGAACGCGTACACCAAGCGCTCCACGCCCAGGATCTTGAGAGGGAGACCCGTCTGGAGTTGAGCGGTAAGTGGCCAAGCATTGCTGTGTGAGACAGGGCATGTTGCAGTGTGCTGGTTGTCTGATACTTGCCTGTATGTGTGACATAGGCCATGTACGCATGTATGTGTGCAGGGACATCATGGTAATGCATGTGCGACCAGTAATGTGTGAACCGCACGGTTGTTGCATGTGTTTAAATGCGACATGGGGAGCCCTATGCAGATTGTACACATGAGAGCATGGCAGTCTCTGTTCCTGGACATGGGTGGGGGTGAGGGATGGGTGCTGATGCCAGGTACATATATGGTGTCCATGTCTGTGTGCCTGACCTGCGTGTCTGTGACTTGTGGATGCCATGGATGCATGACACATATCTGTGACAATGTACAGATTCACTGATGCAGCCTAGTCATCCTTGTATCCACTGTGATTGGGGTGTACGGGGCCAGATGGATGTGACTGAGGTGAAGTGTGTGCATGTGATAGGCATGACCCATGATGCATGTGAGTTCCATTACATTGTATGTTTCGAGAGACCATTGGACATGTATGGAAATGTCCATGGCATGCACCATGACTGTCACTGTGTGTGTTTTGCCTGGACTGACACATGTGTTGTGGAGGGACATGATGGAAGTGTACTTTGACAGTGGCACTCATCTGCTATTGCTTCCTGTCTAGGGGACCATTGTACAGTACTCTGATGCATGTGTTCTATGTCTCCCTCTACGCAGCGGCTAGTGAAGAAGAGGGCGGAGACGGCGCTGTGGAGCAAGGCGGCGGGGATGCCCCCACGGCTGCAGCGGAAGGGGTGGGTGAGCCCCCACAGGGGCCTGCTACGGCGGAAGACGGTGAGGAGCCATCCAGGTTGGTGGTTTCCACAGAGGAGGAGGAGGCCGCCACTGAGGCGCACATGGGGCCTGGTGGGGGCATCCCTGCTGGTGCAAGTGGTGCAGTCCAGGGGCAGGGGCAGGAGGCAGCACAGGTCACCGTGGAGGGGCCTGTGCATGTCGCTGTCCCTGACCCTGTGGGTGCACCACCATGCACCAGCAGGGATGCCCCGTCCCAGGCCCGTCCGCAGGTGGAGGGGATGTCCATGTCATCTGACTCCCCTCCACCTGCGGACGAGGGGACCCCTGGCCGTATGGAGAAGGTCCTGATTGGGGTCGCGCTGCGCACGGCTGTGATTTGTGATGCCGTGCGTGCTACCCAGGAGGAGAACGCACGTCATCACGAAGAGCACCGTGCCGACTTGGCCCAATCGGGGGTTTCCTGCATGTGTCGGCCAATCTGGCGGCCCTCTCCTCCTCTGTGGAGACTATACGCCAGTCGTTCACCTTGCCGTCTTCCGGCCCAGATGCCACCAGGGCCCCCTGTGGACCTGCCCTGACCAATGCAGCCAGCTCGGTGGGGATCCCATCCCTGCCACAGTCTGGAGTCAGAGGTCCAGCAGGGGTGGACACCACAGCAACTGTACCCCAGCAGATGGAGGATGTGCAGGCATCATCAGGCAGGGCACGTGCACGACGGCGTCGGTGGATTCCATCAGCCTGGATGCCGTCGTGCTGACAGAGGCAGTGACGTCAGAGGCAGCAGCGGAGTCAACGTGGGAGGCATCATGGCTCGGGGCCATCAACATCAGAGGGGCAGGCATCGGCCGGAGGGCAGGAGGACCCAGGACGGGAAGTGTCTTCCGTGTGGCAGCGATTGGGCCAGCATATAGGTGCGGAGCGGCGGCGGGCGGAAGAGGCGCGGCTCACAATGGTCAGGGCGGAGAACTCCATGCGGAGGGCCCTGAGGCGGGCCGAGTGCCTCGAGGCAATCCGCAGGGGGTTGGAGGAGCAGATGGCGTCGTCCCTGCGGACCCTCTGGGCCATGGAACAGGACCGCCTCCGGGACATAGACGAGGAGTTTGATGATGCCCTGGCCTGGAACACCACGGAGTGAGCCGCTGTACTTGCCCGCCGCCTTTGTATATAGTTCTTTAGTTTTAGGTTTCATTTGTTTCTTATGATTTGGAGTCGACGGACACAGCTCCACTTTTTGTATATAGTTGCATTTTAGTTAGGGTTTTTTGTAGGTTTCCTTTGTTCAGTTGGGCTCATGGACCCTTGGATGTTTTGTACATAGTTCTTCATTGGATTGATTTTATTTTTAATGTGACTTTCAACAATTTTTTTGGGATTTGGATTTGTAGTTTTGATTTTTTTGGATGGACATGCAGCTTATCTTTTTTTCATTGCCATTGTAGTTTGTTTCATTTCATTTGCATTCAATTTTTTTTAATACAATTTTGTTTTCATACTTCACTGTGTGGTATCATCTCATTGGTTTCATGCATGTCATGTTGGGTGTTTTCCCATTCATTTGCAACCATTGTGTGTGACGGACATGGGTCCATTTGCTTTATGAACATTGGGGGTGTAACATGTAATTTCCATTTCCATGTGGGTGAATGGGTTACTTGGTAGGGCCTTTTGGCTGTGGAGGCTGACCATAACGCACATGATTGGGGATTGTGAGGACCTGGGTGCAGGGGGACATGAGTGGGGGCCTGGTGGAGGCTGCCCCTGGTGGCTGGGGGGTGGGGGTGGTGGGAGACATGGGTGGGGGGCCTGGTGGAGGCTGCCCCTGGTGGCTGGGGGTGGGGGTGGTAGGAGACATGGGTGGGGGCCTGGTGGTGGGTGCCCCTGCACTGCTGGGGGGTGGGGGTGCTGGGAGACATGGGTGCGGGCCTGTGGAGGGTGCCCCTGGTGGCTGGGGGTGCAGGGGGACATGCGTTGGTGGGCAGTAGTGCAAGTTGACATGTGGGTTGGCTGGGGGCATGGCCATGGTGGATGGGGTGCCTGCAGGACATGTGCAGGTTAGGCCCCTGTGGTGTGAGCCACCTGCAGGGGCCGTGGAGGGTGTAGAGGGAACACCTGGGAGGACCCACACGTGCAACTCACGCGTGGTGCTCCCCGCGCACCCCTGAAATACGCGTACCCTGCCCGCACGGGCCCAATCGCGTGTGGAAATTCCCGCGCACCCCTGAAATACACGTACCCTGCTGATATCGCGTGTGGAACTTCACGCGCACCCGGAAATACACGTACCCTGATGGAATCGCGTGTGGAACTTTCCGCGCACCCCTGAGATACGCGTACCCTGCTCGCACGGGCCCAATCGCATGTGGAAATTCCCGCGCACCCCTGAAATACACGTACCCTGCTGATATCGCGTGTGGAACTTCCCCTGCACCCTGAAATACATGTACCCTGCTGATATCGCGTGTGGAACTTCACGCGCACCCCTGAAATACACGTACCCTGCTGAAATCGCGTGTAAAACTTTCCGCGCACCCCTGGTATACACGCACACGCTCCCCCATGCCATTCGCGTGTGGAACTTCCCGCGCACCCCTGAAATACACGCGCCCAGGCCAATCGCGTGTGGAACTTCCCACGCACCCCTGAAATACATGCGCCCAGGCCATTCGCGTGTGGAACTTCCCGCGCACCCCTGAAATACACGCGCCCAGGCCAATCGCGTGTGGAACTTCCCGCGCACCCCTGAAATACACGCGCCCAGGCCATTCGCGTGTGGAACTTCCCGCGCACCCCTGAAATACACGCATCCAGGCCAATCGCGTGTGGAACTTCCCGCGCACCCCTGAAATACACGCGCCCAGGCCATTCGCGTGTGGAACTTCCCGCGCACCCCTGAAATACACGTACCCTGCTGATAGCACCCCGAAATACACGTACCCTGATGGAATCGCGTGAGGTACTTCCCGCGCACCCCAGTGATACACGTAGCCCGCTTGCTGTGCTGGTTCAGGGTTAGCGCAGCCCTTTGCGCTGGATTGGGTGTATTGATGGCTTTTCCCTGCGCGAGAGGCGTTCTTGGGGGCGTAACTGGCGCTGCTGCAGGGTCGCTGCGCCACTGTGCGCCACGGCTGGTTTTGGTGGCTGGAATCCATGAATATGCTGTGCGCGGAAATGGATTTTAGCGCACGCGGCTGGCGCAGGGATTCGCACGCGCACACTGTGCGCCAGCCGCGTGCGCCACTTGTGCGCTGAATTCTATGAATTACCCCCTGACAGGGTGATTCATAGAATTTCGCAGAAAAGTGTCGCAAGCGGCTGGCGCAGAGTGTCCGCGTGCGATTGTCTGCGCCAGGCACGTGCGCTAAAACCGATTTCCGCGCACATCGTATTCATGGATTTTAGGCTCCCAAACCAGCCGTGGCGCAGAGTATCGCAGCGACCCTGCAGCAGCGCCAGTAACGTCCCCAAGAACGCCCTCGCGCAAGGAAAAGCCATCAAAATCGCTAAATCATCGCAAAGGGCTGCGCTAACCCTGGACCAGTGTACAGGGCTGCCAAACAAGGAACGCAAAGCGGGTAACGTTCATATCAGGGGTACGCGGGAAGTTGTACACGCGATTAGCCAGGGTACGTGTATTACAGGGGTACGCAGGAAGTTTAACACACGATTGGCCAGGGTACGTGTATCAGAGGGGTACGCGTTAAGTTTTACACGCGATTAGCCAGGGCACGTGTATTACAGGGGTACGCGGGAAGTTTAACACGCGATTGGCCAGGGTACGTGTATTAGAGGGGTACGCGTAAAGTTTTACACGCGATTAGCCAGGGCATGTGTATTACAGGGGTACGCGGGAATAATCACACGCGATTTGGCTGGGTAGGTGTATTACAGGGGTACACGGGAAGTTTTACACGCGATTTGGCTGGGTACGTGTATTACAGGGGTGCGCGGGAATTATCACACGCGATTTGGCTGGGTACGTGTATTACAGGGGTGCGTGGGAAGTTACACACGCGATTAGGCTGGGTGGGTCCTCACAGGTGTTCCCTGTACACCCTCCACGGCCCCTGCAGGCAGCCCACAAAACGGGACTACCCTGCACACCTGCTCATGTCCCCCTGCACCTCCACCCCCCAGCCACCAGGGGCAGCCTCCACCAGGCTCCACCCATGTCTACCACCCCACCCCCACCCCCCAGCCACCAGGGGAAGCCTCCACCAGGCCCCCACCCATTTCTACCACCACCCCCGCCCCCCAGCCACCAGGGGCAGCCTCCACCAGGCCCCCACTCATGTCACCCACCACCCCCACACCCCAGCACTGTGGGGCACCTGCCAGCAGGCCCCCACCCATGCCCAACTCATGTCTCCCACCACCCCCACCCCCCAGCCACCAGGGGCACCCTCCACCAGGCCCCCACTCATGTCCCCCTGCACCCCCACCCCCCAGCCACCAGGGGCAGCCTCCACCAGGCCCCCACTCATGTCTCCCTGCACCCCCGCCCCCCAGCCACCAGGGGCAGCCTCCACCAGGCCCCCACTCATGTCTACCACCCCACCCCCACCCTCCAGCAGTGCAGGGGCACCCTCCACCAGGCCCCCACTCATGTCCCCTATCACCCCCACCCCCCAGCCACCAGGGGCAGCCTCCACCAGGCCCCCACTCATGTCACCCACCACCCCCACACCCCAGCACTGTGGGGCACCTGCCAGCATGCCCCCACCCATGTCCAACTCATGTCTCCCACCACCCCCACCCCCCAGCCACCAGGGGCACCCTCCACCAGGCCCCCACTCATGTCCCCCTGCACCCCCACCCCCCAGCCACCAGGGGCAGCCTCCACCAGGCCCCCACTCATGTCTCCCTGCACCCCCGCCCCCCAGCCACCAGTGGCAGCCTCCACCAGGCCCCCACTCGTGTCTACCACCCCACCCCCACCCCCCAGCAGTGCAGGGGCACCCTCCACCAGGCCCCCACTCATGTCCCCTATCACCCCCACCCCCCCAGCCACCAGGGGCAGCCTCCACCAGGCCCCCACTCATGTCACCCACCACCCCCACACCCCAGCACTGTGGGGCACCTGCCAGCAGGCCCCCACCCATGTCCAACTCATGTCTCCCACCACCCCCACCCCCCAGCCACCAGGGGCACCCTCCACCAGGCCCCCACTCATGTCCCCCTGCACCCCCACCCCCCAGCCACCAGGGGCAGCCTCCACCAGGCCCCCACTCATGTCTCCCTGCACCCCCGCCCCCCAGCCACCAGGGGCAGCCTCCACCAGGCCCCCACTCATGTCTACCACCCCACCCCCACCCCCCAGCAGTGCAGGGGCACCCTCCACCAGGCCCCCACTCATGTCCCCTATCACCCCCACCCCCCAGCCACCAGGGGAAGCCTCCACCAGGCCCCCACTCATGTCTCCCAGCGTGCTACGTGTATTTCAGGGGTGCGCGGGAAGTCCCACTCGCGAATAGCCTGGGCGCGTGTATTCCAGGGGTGCGCGGGAAGTTCCACACGCGAATAGCCTGGGCGCATGCATTTCAGGGGTGCGCGGGAAGTTTTACACGCGACTTCAGCAGGGTACGTGTATTTCAGGTATGCGCGGGAATTCTCACACGCGATTTGGCTTGGTACGTGTATTACAGGGGTGCGTGGGAAGTTACACACGCGATTAGGCTGGGTGGGTCCTCACAGGTGTTCCCTGTACACCCTCCACGGCCCCTGCAGGCAGCCCACAAAACAGGGGACTACCCTGCACACCTGCTCATGTCCCCCTGCACCCCCACCCCCCAGCCACCAGGGGCATCCTACACCAGGCCCCCACCCATGTCTACCACCCCACCCCCACCCCCCAGCCACCAGGGGCAGCCTCCACCAGGCCCCCACCCATGTCTACCACCCCACCCCCACCCCCCAGCCACCAGGGGAAGCCTCCACCAGGCCCCCACCCATGTCTACCACCACCCCCGCCCCCCAGCCACCAGGGGCAGCCTCCACCAGGCCCCCACTCATGTCACCCATCACCCCCACACCCCAGCACTGTGGGGCACCTGCCAGCAGGCCCCCACCCATGTCCAACTCATGTCTCCCACCACCCCCACCCCCCAGCCACCAGGGGCACCCTCCACCAGGCCCCCACTCATGTCTACCACCCCACCCCCACCCCCCAGCAGTGCAGGGGCACCCTCCACCAGGCCCCCACTCATGTCCCCTATCACCCCCACCCCCCAGCCACCAGGGGAAGCCTCCACCAGGCCCCCACTCATGTCTCCCAGCGTGCTACGTGTATTTCAGGGGTGCGCGGGAAGTCCCACTCGCGAATAGCCTGGGCGCGTGTATTCCAGGGGTGTGCGGGAAGTTCCACACGCGAATAGCCTGGGCGCATGCATTTCAGGGGTGCGCGGGAAGTTTTACATGCGACTTCAGCAGGGTACGTGTATTTCAGGTATGCGCGGGAATTCTCACACGCGATTTGGCTTGGTACGTGTATTACAGGGGTGCGTGGGAAGTTACACACGCGATTAGGCTGGGTGGGTCCTCACAGGTGTTCCCTGTACACCCTCCAAGGCCCCTGCAGGCAGCCCACAAAACAGGGGACTACCCTGCACACCTGCTCATGTCCCCCTGCACCTCCACCCCCCAGCCACCAGGGGCAGCCTCCACCAGGCCCCCACTCATGTCTCCCACCACCCCACCCCCCAGCCACCAGGGGCAGCCTCCACCAGGCCCCCACTCATGTCTCCCACCACCCCCAAACCCCAGCAGTGCAGGGTCACCCTCCACCAGGCCCCCACTCATGTCCCCCTGCACCCCCACCCCCCAGCCACCAGGGGCAGCCTCCACCAGGCCCCCACCCATGTCTACCACCACCCCCGCCCCCCAGCCACCAGGGGCACCCTCCACCAGGCCCCCACTCATGTCTACCACCCCACCCCCACCCCCCAGCCACCAGGGGAAGCCTCCACCAGGCCCCCACTCATGTCCCCTATCAACCCCAACCCCCAGCCACCAGGGGCAGCCTCCACCAGGCCCCCACTCATGTCCCCTATCACCCCCACCCCCCAGCAGTGCAGGGGCAGCAGGCAGTCAGGCAGCAGCAGGTGGGAGCGTGCTCGGGCTCTGGGGGGCAGTAGTTCGGCCTTCCGGGCAGGAGCGTGGTATTCCGTGTGCGTACGCGTGGCCAGCTTGGTACGGAGTGATTTTGCACGTGAAAATCCTGCACGTCAGCGTGAAAACTGAGGAAAGGCCCTCAGCGCGTAAGCGCGTCTGTGACGTGACCCGCACAGGTGTTTCCCACACAGCACGTGATGACAGAGCACACGTGGAAAGACTGCATGTCAGAGTGTAATCGCGTGTGATTGGTGGAAATGGCCCTACACGCAGAAGTGACAAAGCGTGTGATTGGTGGAAATGGCCCTACACGCAGAAGTGACAAAGCGTGTAATGGGTGTAAATGGCCCTACACGCAGAAGTGACAAAGCATGCAATAGGTGGAAATGGCCCTAGCGCGTACACGCCGCGTAAGTGACGCTGGACGTGTGGGCCTGTATAAAAGGTACGTGTAGAACACGTTTTCCTTGTACGTGCTTTTCGTGGAGAGCGAGTGGGTGAATTCTGTACTTCTTGTCGTTTCACACGCAATTTACTTCACGGCGTTTCTAGTTCGTATTCCCTGTTACCTCTGACAGCTTTTTCTCTTTTCTCTCTTTTACTGGTTTACCTGGGCCTGTTCCCTCAAACAGTGTTCCCTTCTACTGTTGTCCTGTCTCCTCAGACAGCGTACAAATCTTCTTTTGGCGGGGGTGTTGCCAACCAAACGTGCTCCTTTTACACGCTCGTTTACCTGGCAGACGGTGAGTCACGCACGTATCTAACATCTGTGCTAGCCCCGTGTGTAGCCTACCCCTTCAGAGGTCATTCTAGGCTGCGTGTGACACGCATACGTTCATTCTTGTGTTTCTGGGTGCCACAGCGTAGTGCAGGTTTTTCTTTCTGCACACGTGGTCTAGGAGGGGTTGCGTGCACGTCATCTCCCTTTTTTGGGCCTCCTGTGCGTTGCGTGACCCGTCATCTTTCCCCAGGGGTTACATTCAGCCTTGCTAGAGCACTAGGGTACAATTACCATCTGGTACCCAACCCCTTTGACCCCCAATTGCCCAGGACAATAGTCTACATCCACTCCCATACGCACATTAACATCAGTGCCATGGCTGGGAGGCGAGGATTCCGTAAGGGTGGCAAAGGTGGAAGAGCCACAAGTGGTGGCCGTGGTGGATCCGGTAGGGGACGTGGTCGTAACTTGCAGGGTGAGCCTGTCCCCCCATGTGTGGAGGACCAGTCACGGGCACCCATAATCCCCCCCCTCCCATTGAGGCTGATGTGGCTGACACCATCCATGCTCAGCCCTTGTTGGACCAGCCCATTGTGGCACCAGACCTGGCTGACTCCATGGCTGACTTCCAGGTCAGCAGGGCTACGACACGTGCGCTGGTGCACGTTGATGCCATCATGCCACGTGGATCTGGGGCAGCAAGGTCATCTGCTGCACCAAGGAGGCAGGGCGGAGAGGCTGCAGGGGCAGCTGCGGCTCCATCCACCCCAGCCCTCACACACCCAGCCAGGACAGTGTCGGTCCTAGTCCATGCTGCTGACATTCCCCCTGACACCATCACACTAGAGCTAATGCCTGCACCAACTCCCATGCTGAGTGTGCAATCCCACACTCCTGATACAGAGTCCACCAGGGCTCCTGCCCCTAGTGTCCAGAGCGGCGCAGGACACTCAGGATCACCACCACCTTCCAAGCGGAAGAGGAAGAGTGCTCGTCCGGCACAGGCTGATGCCCCAGACACGGCTACACAGTCCGGCCCGTCCAGGAAGCCCAGCTTCACGGATGACGAACTGAATGCACTTGTCGAGTATGTGTCCGGACATGACAACGAGATGGTCATTGTTGCAGGATCCAAGACCACACCTGCACAACGCCAGGCACACTGGCAGACCGTTGCGGACATCGTAAGTGCCCTTGGAATTGTGAGGCGCACAGCCAATGATTGCTATAAGCGCTGGAATGACCTAAAGCGCAGGGCAAAGAGTAAGCTGGCCTCAAGTCATGCCGCAACTCTAGTGACTGGAGGTGGGTCTCCAGTAGTAGACATGGAACTCACTCCACATGAGTCAGTCGCTGGGACCTACGTCACGGAGGAACAGATCCAAGGCGTGGGAGATCTGGCTGATTACGAGGCATTGTCCGGTGAGTGCACATGCATGTGTGTGTCATCCATGTGCATGGTGTGTGTGTGAGGGCTTCTGTTCGGGTGCCAGGTGAGAGTGTGTGCGCCTGAGTCGTATGGGTCAGCCATGTGCTTCATGCAATCCTTCCTGCGCAGCTGCATTTGGCCATAGCAGTATCCCTTCTGCCAACAGTAGACATCTAGCCCAACTGCACGCCAGTTGCCCTTGAAGTGTCACCTTGCCACAACATATTTGCTTCTTTTTCACTGTTCATTCAGTCAGTTTGTTTGCATTCCACCACTTTCACTAGGCATGTCGCTGTCCACTAGTCACATGTCTGACATGGGTATGGTAAAGTGGAGTGACTTTGTGACCTGGATATCATTTGTACACACATGTCCCTGTGCAATTGGACCATTTCAGACTGGCAGCTCCAGGTGAAAAATCTGACCTGTTAGAATTAGAAAAGCAATTACATGCGGGAACTGGATTGAATGAATAGGTGCTGCCCTCCTCTCCACCTTCACTCAATAGCAATGGTACATGCCATCTGTGTGATGGCATGTGTGTTTCACCTGCCAATCACAGGCCAATGTGTGATGCCACTGCCAGGCAGCATGCAGAAAATGTGTTCATCTTCCATCTTGGTGTCATCAGTGTGTGCCATTTGCCTGCACTTCATACGCAGTGAGGGTGCATGCATGGGAGGGTTTTAGTCATGTGGGACATGTGTTAATCAAGTACTGGTTCTCTTGCTTCTCAGCCCTCAATGTGGGCCATGGTGCTAATGCCTGTTTCCATTTCTTTGTTTTCATGTCTTTGCAGGGGAAGACGCACCTAATACTGCTGGGGTTGTGGAGATGGTGCAGACCCAGGAGGGGTCCGAGGGCCGACCAACCACCAGTGAGGGAGGTGGTGTGGTGGTGGGGGATAACCCACAAGTGCTGCAGGTCGTGCTCTCAAGGGGTGTCTCTGGCTGCACCTCCCCCGAGCTGTACTCAGGTGTTGATTCGGATGAGACCTACGTGCCGTCGCAGGTGAGTGTTCCAGGGAGGGATTCTGTTCTGTCTCACCCACCTGCACCAGGGTCAGAACCCTCCATGGGGATGTCAGTGTTGGCAGCTACGCCTTCGGTGGTTACGGATGCAGGGTCACACTCCGCGACATCTGATCCTGTTCCTGGGCCAGCAGATCAGAGGGGGAATGCAGTCCTGCAGCCTCAGGCAGTGCCCCAGACAGGTGTGGTGCCCGCCGACGTGGTGGCCGTACGCCACCCGGCAATACCGCATGGGAGCAATCCATTTACGGTATGGCAACCCAACAGGCTGCATCATCCGAGATGATGGCTCAGGCCATGGATAGGGTGGCCACTTCCATTGTCCCCCCAGAAAGGCTGATGGAGCGACTAGAGCAGGCAACTGACTCCATCTGCCAGTCACACAGGGAGGACATGTTGGGGTCCAACAGGGACAGGCGGGCGGCACTGGCGACTCTGCAGGAGGCCATCTCCATTGAGTCCCAGGGCCACAGGGAAGCCCTGAGGCAGGAGCTCCTTCACCTCAGGACGACTCTTGTTGAGCTTGAGGCTTCAACACACCAAAGGACAGAACAGCAGCTGGAGCGTCTCACCCGTACGCTCTCAGCTGAGATGCAGGCAACGAGGGCGGAGGTCCGGGCATCCCGTGAGTTGTTGCATGGGGACCTCCGCACACTCATCCTCCAGAACCAGACCTACCACACCCGCATGCTTGCAGCCATGGAGGAGCAGACTAGGGCCTTGCGTGGGCTGCCTCCCATAGTGCAACCACCTCCGGATGCAGCTGCACAGGGTGATAATAGCGACAGCAGTGATACTCCCACAATAGGGTAGCCGTGTGGGCCATGAGCCCATGGAGGTGTTTTATCTTCCCAGGATCCACGCAGGTGGGTTCTGGTGTGCATCCTGTCCTCGGACCTCCTGGGTGGCCTCCCCAACCCCCCCGGGCCCATCAATGGCCATTTTTGATTGTTTCTTATTTTTATTTTTATTTTGATTTCTTTTATTCCAAATTTTTTTGGGACGATCTGTTGGCTTCCGTGGTTCCTGTGGGCATACGCTGCATTGTGGCTGGGCACATGCAGGCTTGTAATGTATTTGGTTCAGATGCTTGGGTTTGAGTCACACACACCCCTCCTGCTTCCCGTTTCCATGGGCTTGTAAAGGGTGTGCCCAAGTGACAGTGAATTACACAGTGACGCTGGACTCCCATGAGCTGTGTGGGCAGTCTGTAGTCAATACTGTGTATACATTCCTAGTGCATATTGCTGTTGTGTTGTACACTGCATGTTGCATTGATGTGTAACTCTTCTTCTGTGTCTACCTCCCAATTTGCAGGTCCCTTCCTCATGTCCACACAAGGACCTCTAGTCTGGAGATGGGGTCCATGTTGGCAGCAGTGCACCTACAACTCTACATGGCGCCAACACTGCACAGTTGGTAGTGGTGGGAGTGCAGGCATTTCCAGGTGGTGAGACTACTAATATGTAACATTTGTGATGTCATGTTAATGGTACTACGTGCTCAAGTATGTTGTTGGTCCGGCATTGCTGTGAGCATTTCAGGTGTTGCAGGTTTCTAATAGTGCCACTGTACATAGTGAGACTGATGTCATGTTGTGGGGATTACTTTGTTTACCTGCAATTAGCATGACATGGCACGGTGTGTCGTGTGGCGGTGCTGGGCTTGGGTTGGCTGACATGGCACTGTCCTCTTGTTGCATTTTGCAAGTGGGTATTCATTTTAGCTGCTTCAATGTGTAACTTCACAAAACTGCATTGGTGGTGTCTGTGTGGGTAGGGATGCACACATTGTGACACTTCCAGGTGAACAATCTCAGGCTGACATGGTATTCCCGGTTCATTCTCCAGACATTCAGACATTCAGGATCAGTGTCAGGTTGAGTCATCATTGATTGTCAGATGGAATGTGCCAGGGCAGTGTGCACTCCACAGGGGTGTGATTTCTATGTAAAGTAATTAGCCACTAGCTGTGTACGGGCTGCCTCCCCCCGTGCCCTTTCCCCTCCCATGCGCAGCGGCTGTGCATGTGGTTGGGGATGTGGGGCCACCACCATGTCCACGGCCAGGCCCCGGCGTGTTGCAACGTTGTGCAGGACACATGCTGCCACTATGATCCTGCACACTACTGGGGGAGCGTATAACAGCTGCCCGCCAGAACGGTCAAGGGAGCGAAAGCGTGACTTTAGCACTCCGAATGTGCGCTCCACTATGCCCCTGGTTGTAATGTGGGCTGTGTTATATCTTACCTGGGGTGGCGTGGTGGGGTTCCGAATTGGCGTCATCATGTGGGGGCTGAGAGGGTAGGCACTGTCCCCTGTGGAGGTGGTGATTGGTATCATTGGTGGGGTTGTGACCTTGCTCAGTATCCAACATGCATGCATGTGCAGTGGCATACATACTCACCAAGCAGCCATGTATCGCCATGCCGCCCAGCTTCTAGGTCCCGGCTTAGGGTGGACATTCGGTAAATGAAGCTGTCGTGGGTGGAGCCGGGATAGTTGGCATATACTGAGGTGATGATTCCCTTGGCATTACATGCTACCTGCACGTTGATGGAATGCCAGTGCTTGCGGTTCCTATAGATGTGCTCAGATGCCCTAGGGGGACGTAGAGCCACATGGGTGCAGTCGATGGCACCTAGCACTTTGGGGAATCGTGCCACAGCGTAAAAATCCAGGGCGGCAGCATGCCTTTCTGCAGGGGTTCTGGGCAGGTATATGTGCCTGCGGACTGATGGCCGTGCAGTGATGATGTTCAAGACCTGGTGTAGGCAGCGTGACTGGGTGGCCTGTGAAACCCCACCCACTATGGCACTTGTCCGCTGAAATGATCCAGTGGCTAAGAAGTGCAGTACATTGAGGACCTTCTCCAGGGGGCTGAGTGCTTGGGAGCACAGGGTGGGTGATGTGAGCTCATCCTCCCACTCACTCACCAGGTCCAGTATAATGTGTGGTGGAAACCTGTACCTCCCATACACCTGGTCATCAGGCATCCCGAAAAGGCTGGTTCTGGGTGTGAATATTCTGGCCCTGACTATCCTCCTCCTCCTCCTTTGGTAGCCCACTGCCACTGCTGCTAGGAACGGTATGTTCATCCTGGCGTCTGAGCTTGTTATTGTTAAAGTCCGCAAAATTATGCTTTGCGCGTGTTCTAGGCGAGCGTGTGACCCGCGCACCCCTGGAATCCAGTTCCCAGTCCAATAGCGTGTGGAAATTCACACGCACCACGGGATACAGCGTGTGACCCACGCACCCCTGGAATCCAGTTCCCAGTCCAATAGCGTGTGGAAATTCACACGCACCACGGGATACAGCGTGTGACCCGCGCACCCCTGGAATCCAGTTCCCAGTCCAATAGCGTGTGGAAATTCACACGCACCACGGGATACAGCGTGTGACCCACGCACCCCTGGAATCCAGTTCCCAGTCCAATAGCGTGTGGAAATTCACACGCACCACGGGATACAGCGTGTGACCCGCGCACCCCTGGAATCCAGTTCCCAGTCCAATAGCGTGTGGAAATTCACACGCACCACGGGATACAGCGTGTGACCCACGCACCCCTGGAATCCAGTTCCCAGTCCAATAGCGTGTGGAAATTCACACGCACCACGTGATACAGCGTGTGACCCGCGCACCCCTGGAATCCAGTTCCCAGTCCAATAGCGTGTGGAAATTCACACGCACCACGGGATACAGCGTGTGACCCGCGCACCCCTGGAATCCAGTTCCCAGTCCAATAGCGTGTGGAAATTCACACGCACCACGGGATACAGGTTCGCTGACGTACTTGCGTGTGTAAGTGCCCGCGCACCCATTAAATACACGTACATGGGCCAATCGCGTGTACGCGCACTTTTGTCCAATTACACGCGATGACACTCTGACGTGCAGTATCTCCACGTGTGCCCCGTCATCGCGTGCTGAGTGGGGAACACCCGTGCGGGTCACGTCACAGACGCGCTTACGCGCTGAGGGACTCTGGTCCAATAGAATCGCGTATGCGTGCTGACGCGCTTACGCGCTAAGGGCCTTTCCTCGGATTTCACGCTGACGTGCAGGATTTTCACGTGCCAAATCACTCCGTATCAAGCTGGCCACGCGAAAACACACGGAAGACCACGCTCCTGCCCAGAAGGCCGAGTTACTGCCCCCCAGTGCCCCGAGCAGCCTCCCACGTGCCATCTGCTGCTGCCTGCCTGCCTGCTGCCACCGTGCCCTGCCATTTGGTGCCTGCACATCAGCCATCTGCAGGGGTCCAGTTGCTGTGTCCACCCCTGCTGAAACTGAAGACTCCCGACTGGGATTACATCGCTCCACAGCCCAGCCCCAGGACCCAGTTGCCCACCCACACCTGCCTCTGGGGTTGCCATGTCGGGCACTTCCACATCTGGCACCAGTGGCAACCCCAGGCCAGAGGGGCAGAGGGGCACCAGCTTCACTGTCACCGAAGTTGGTGTCCTGGTGGAGCATGTCCTGGGGCAGTATGATGCCCTCTTTGGATCGTCCCGCGCCAGCAAGGAAGGACGGCAGAGGATCTGGGCCGACTGTGTGGTTGCCATCAACGCGGAGGGGGTGGCAACCCGCGACGTCCTGAAGATCAAGAAGTGCTGGGAGGACTTGAGGTCCAGGACCCTTGTGAAGGCCCGGCGCCTCGTGGAGGGGGGCCGGGGCCGCATGAGTTCCATCCAGATGAGGGTCCTGGAACGCGTACGCCCAGCGCTCCACGCCCAGATCCTTGAGAGGGAGGCCCGTCTGGAGTTGAGCGGTAAGTGTCCATGCATTACTGTGTGAGACAGGGCATGTTGCGGTGTGCTGGTTCTATGATACTTGCCTGTATGTGTGCCATAGGCCATGTATGCATGTATGTGTGCAGGGACATCATGGTAATGCATGTGCGACCAGTGATGTGTGATGCACATGGTTGTTGCATGTGTTGAAATGCCGCATGGGGAGCCCTATGCAGATTTAGAACATGAGAGCATGCCAGTCTCTGTACCTGGACATGGGTGGGGGTGAGGGATGGGTGCTGATGCCAGGTACATATATGGTAGCCATGTCTGTGTGCCTGACCTGCGTGTCTGTGACTTGTGCATGCCATGGATGCATGACACATGTGTGTGACAATGCACAGATTCAGTAAAGCAGCCAAATTACCCTTGTATCCGCTGTGTTTGGTGTGTTTGGGGCCAGATGGATGTGACTGAGGTGAAGTGTGTGCATGTGATAGGCATGAGCCATGATGCATGTGAGTTACATATCATTGAATGTTTCAAGAGTCCATTGGACATGCATGGAAATGTCCATGGCATGCACCATGCCTGTTACTGTGTGTGTTTTGCCTGGACTGACCCATGTGTTGTGGAGGGACATGATGGAAGTGTACTTTGACAGTGGTGCTCATCTGCTATTGCTTCCTGTCTAGGGGACCATTGTACAGTGCCCTGATGCTTGTGTTCTTTGTCTCCCTCTACGCAGCGGCTAGTGAAGAGGAGGGCGGAGACGGCGCTGTGGAGCAAGGCGGCGGGGATGCCCCCACGGCTGCAGCGGAAGGGGTGGGTGAGCCCCCACAGGGGCCTGCTACGGTGGGAGACGGTGAGGAGCCATCCAGGTTGGTGGTTTGCACAGAGGAGGAGGAGGCCGCCACTGGGGCACACATGGGGCCTGGTGGGGGCATCCCTGCTGGTGCAAGTGGTGCAGTGCAGGGCCAGGGGCAGGAGGCAGCACAGGTCACCGTGGAGGGGCCTGTGCATGTCGCTGTCCCTGACCCTGTGAGTGCACCACCATGCACCAGCAGGGATGCCCCGTCCCAGGCCTGTCCGCAGGTAGAGGGGATGTCCATGTCACCTGACTCCCCTCCACCTGCGGACGTGGGAACCCCTCTCCGTGCGGAGAAGGTCCTGATTGGGGTCGCGATGCGCACGGCTGTGATTCGTGATGCCGTGCGTGCTTCCCGGGAGGAGCACGCACGTCATCACGAAGTGCACCGTGCCGACGTGGCCCAATTGGGATCGGCCATGTTCGGGGGTTTCCTGCATGTGTTGGCCAATGTGGCGGCCCTCTCCTCCTCTGTGCAGGCTATCCACCAGTCGTTCTCCTTGCCGTCTTCCAGCCTAGATGCCACCAGGGCCCCCTGTGGACCTGCCCCGACCAATGCAGCCAGCTTGGTGGGGATCCCATCCCTGCCACAGTCGGGAGTCAGAGATCCAGCAGGGGTGGACACCACAGCAACTGGACCCCAGCAGATGGAGGATGTGACGGCATCAACGGGCAGGGCACGTGCACGACGGCGTCGGTGGTTTCCATCAGCCTGGATGCCGTTGTGCTGGCACAGGCAGTTGCGTCGGAGGCAGCAGCAGGCTCAACGTGGGAGGCATCATGGCTCGGGGCCATCAACATCAGAGGTGCAGGCATCGGCCGGAGGGCAGGAGAACCCTGGAATGGGAGTGGCTTCCGTGTGGGAGCGGTTGTGCCAGCGGATAGGTGCGGAGCGGCAGCGGGCAGAGCAGGAACGGCTCACGATGGTCAGGGCGGAGGACTCCATGCGGAGGGCGCTGAAGCGGGCTGAGTGCCTCGAGGGTCTTCGCAGGGAGTTTGAGCTTGACACTGCGTTATCCCTGCGGGACCTCGGGGCCAGGGAACATGCCCGCCTCCAAGCCATTGACCAGGAGTTCGATGATGCCCTGGCCCATGACAACAACCAGTGAGCCGTCCGCATAGCCCGCTGCCTTTGTATATAGTTGTATAGTTAGGGTTAGGTTTCCTTTGTTTTTTTGATTTTTTTTGGGTAGCGATTGGACAATGCACCACTTTTTTGTATATAGTTCAGTTTTTAGTTAGTAGTCATAGTTAGGTTTAATTTGGTTGGGCTCATGGACCCAAGATGATCTTCTTCATGGTTCTTCATTGGCTTATTTTAATTTTTCAGATTATTTTCTTGGACATTCATCTTGTTTTGTTTGATTTGCTTTGTGTTTTTTCTTATTTCATTTCCATTCTACTTGCTGTTCAATACATTATTTTTTTTATTCTTCAATGTGTCGTATCATCTCATTGCTTTCAGGCATGTCATGTTGGGTGTTTTGTCATTCACTTGCAGCCATTGTGTGTGACAGACATGTGTTCAATTGCATTATTTAAATTGGGGGTGTAACATGTAATTGCCTTTGATATGTGGGTGGGTGTGATAGTTGTTTGGGCCTTTTGGCAGGGGAGGATGGGCATTACGGACATGATTGGGGAATGTTGGGACCCAGGTGCAGGGGGGCATGGATTGGACATGGGTGGGGGCCTGCTGGCAGGTGCCCCACAGTGCTGGGGGGGTGGGGGTGGTGGGAGACATGGGTGGGGGCCTGGTGGAGGGTGCCCCTGGTGGCTGGGGGGTGGGGGTGGTGGGAGACATGAGTGGGGGCCTGGTGGAGGGTGCCCCTGGTGGCTGGGGTGTGGGGGTGGTGGGAGACATGAGTGGGGGCCTGGTGGAGGGTGCCCCTGGTGGCTGGGGGGTGGGGGTGATGGGAGACATGAGTTGGACATGGGTGGGGGCCTGCTGGCAGGTGCCCCACAGTGCTGGGGGGTGGGGGTGGTGGGTGACATGAGTGGGGGCCTGGTGGAGGGTGACCCTGCACTGCTGGGGTTTGGGGGTGGTGGAAGACATGAGTGGGGGCCTGGTGGAGGGTGCCCCTGGTGGCTGGGGGGTGGGGGTGGTGGGAGACATGAGTGGGGGCCTGGTGGAGGGTGCCCCTGGTGGCTGGGGTGTGGGGGTGGTGGGAGACATGAGTGGGGGCCTGGTGGAGGGTGCCCCTGGTGGCTGGGGGGTGGGGGTGGTGGGAGACATGAGTTGGACATGGGTGGGGGCCTGCTGGCAGGTGCCCCACAGTGCTGGGGGGTGGGGGTGGTGGGTGACATGAGTGGGGGCCTGGTGGAGGGTGACCCTGCACTGCTGGGGTTTGGGGGTGGTGGGAGACATGAGTGGGGGCCTGGTGGAGGGTGCCCCTGGTGGCTGGGGGGTGGGGGTGGTGGGAGACATGAGTGGGGGCCTGGTGGAGGGTGCCCTTGGTGGCTGGGGGGTGGGGGTGGTGGGAGACATGAGTGGGGGCCTGGTGGAGGGTGCCCCTGGTGGCTGGGGGGTGGGGGTGGTGGGAGACATGAGTGGGGGCCTGGTGGAGGGTGCCCCTGGTGGCTGGGGGGTGGGGGTGGTGGGAGACATGAGTTGGACATGGGTGGGGGCCTGCTGGCAGGTGCCCCACAGTGCTGGGGGGTGGGGGTGGTGGGTGACATGAGTGGGGGCCTGGTGGAGGGTGACCCTGCACTGCTGGGGTTTGGGGGTGGTGGGAGACATGAGTGGGGGCCTGGTGGAGGGTGCCCCTGGTGGCTGGGGGGTGGGGGTGGTGGGAGACATGAGTGGGGGCCTGGTGGAGGGTGACCCTGCACTGCTCGGGTTTGGGGGTGGTGGGAGACATGAGTGGGGGCCTGGTGGAGGGTGCCCCTGGTGGCTGGGGGGTGGGGGTGGTGGGAGACATGAGTGGGGGCCTGGTGGAGGGTGCCCCTGGTGGCTGGGGGGTGGGGGTGGTGGGAGACATGAGTGGGGGCCTGGTGGAGGGTGCCCCTGGTGGCTGGGGGGTGGGGGTGGTGGGAGACATGAGTTGGACATGGGTGGGGGCCTTCTGGCAGGTGCCCCACAGTGCTGGGGGGTGGGGGTGGTGGGTGACATGAGTGGGGGCCTGGTGGAGGGTGACCCTGCACTGCTGGGGTTTGGGGGTGGTGGGAGACATGAGTGGGGGCCTGGTGGAGGGTGCCCCTGGTGGCTGGGGGGTGGGGTGGTGGGAGACATGAGTGGGGGCCTGGTGGAGGGTGCCCCTGGTGGCTGGGGTGTGGGGGTGGTGGGAGACATGAGTGGGGGCCTGGTGGAGGGTGCCCCTGGTGGCTGGGGGGTGGGGGTGGTGGGAGACATGAGTTGGACATGGGTGGGGGCCTGCTGGCAGGTGCCCCACAGTGCTGGGGGGTGGGGGTGGTGGGTGACATGAGTGGGGGCCTGGTGGAGGGTGACCCTGCACTGCTGGGGTTTGGGGGTGGTGGGAGACATGAGTGGGGGCCTGGTGGAGGGTGCCCCTGGTGGCTGGGGGGTGGGGGTGGTGGGAGACATGAGTGGGGGCCTGGTGGAGGGTGCCCCTGGTGGCTGGGGGGTGGGGGTGGTGGGAGACATGAGTGGGGGCCTGGTGGAGGGTGCCCCTGGTGGCTGGGGGGTGGGGGTGGTGGGAGACATGAGTTGGACATGGGTGGGGGCCTGCTGGCAGGTGCCCCACAGTGCTGGGGGGTGGGGGTGGTGGGTGACATGAGTGGGGGCCTGGTGGAGGGTGACCCTGCACTGCTGGGGTTTGGGGGTGGTGGGAGACATGAGTGGGGGCCTGGGGGAGGGTGCCCCTGGTGGCTGGGGGGTGGGGGTGGTGGGAGACATGAGTGGGGGCCTGGTGGAGGGTGCCCCTGGTGGCTGGGGGGTGGGGGTGGTGGGAGACATGAGTTGGACATGGGTGGGGGCCTGCTGGCATGTGCCCCACAGTGCTGGGGGGTGAGGGTGGTGGGTGACATGAGTGGGGGCCTTGTGGAGGGTGACCCTGCACTGCTGGGGTTTGGGGGTGGTGGGAGACATGAGTGGGGGCCTGGTGGAGGGTGCCCCTGGTGGCTGGGGGGTGGGGGTGGTGGGAGACATGAGTGGGGGCCTGGTGGAGGGTGCCCCTGGTGGCTGGGGGGTGGGGGTGGTGGGAGACATGAGTGGGGGCCTGGTGGAGGGTGCCCCTGGTGGCTGGGGGGTGGGGGTGCAAGGGGACATGAGTTGGTGTTCATTAGTTCAAGGAGACATGTGCCTTTGCTGGGGGGCATGCCCATGGTGGGTGGGCTGCCTGCGGGACATGACCAGGGATGCAGGGTAGTCCCCTGTGGTGTGGGCTGCCTGCAGGGGCCGTGGAGGGTGTACAGGGTACACCTGGGAGGACCCACACTGTCAAACCACATGTGGAACTTCCCGCGCACCCCTGAAATACACGCGCCCAGGCTATTCGCGTGTGGAACTTCCCGCGCACCCCTGAAATGCACGCGCCCAGGCTATTCGCGTGTGGAACTTCCCGCGCACCCCTGAAATACACGCGCCCCCAGGCTATTCGCGTGTGGAACTTCCCGCGCACCCCTGAAATACACGCGCCCAGGCTATTTGCGTGTGGAACTTCCCGCGCACCCCTGAAATACACGCGCCCAGGCTATTCGCGTGTGGAACTTCACTCGCACCCCTGGAATACACGCGCCCCCAGGCTATTCGCGTGTGGAACTTCCCGCGCACCCCTGAAATACACGCGCCCCCAGGCTATTCGCGTGTGGAACTTCACGCGCACCCCTGAAATACACGCGCCCAGGCTATTCGCGTGTGGAACTTCACTCGCACCCCTGGAATACACGCGCCCCCAGGCTATTCGCGTGTGGAACTTCCCGCGCACCCCTGAAATACACGCGCCCAGGCTATTCGCGTGTGGAACTTCACGCGCACCCCTGGAATACACGTAGCCCGCTCCCCCAGGCCCGATCGCGTGAGGAACTTCACGCGAACCCCTGTAATACACGTAGCCCGCTCCCCCAGACACGATCACGTGTTAGACTTCCTGCGCACCCCGGTATACACGCACACGTATTCTTTTGTCAGCGGGTGTCCGTGTTTGTGGGTACCCCTTTGCACGTCATTTTTCCTGGAGGGCCACAGTATGGGACATTCATCATGGCAGTATATAGGTGCTATTTGGTGGCGCACCTTTTGGCGCACATTTCTTACAGCCGCAGAGACGCTACCGCCTGCTTTCTTGTGGCGGTCGTGTTTGTGCCTGTGCGCTGGTTTGAGCGTGCGCTTTTTTCCCCTATTCTATTCCATGAATACGTGTTGTAGGCGAGCGTGTGGGCGTTCCGCGCACTTGTGCCTTGTACTTCCCCCGTGATGCCCACGTTTTGGCAAGTTGTTCCCCATTCCGAGTGTTACGCCCGTGTTCCGCCTACTTTTGTTGCGTGCGCCGCGCTATGTGCGAATTTCGCTGTGGCCTGTGCGATTTTCGCTGTGACCTGGCGCACGCTGTTAAATGGCCTGTGCGCCAACGTGCGCCGCGCACTTTTTTATCGCACATCCGCTGGTTTTCTCGCGCACGGCCTTCCATGAATCGACGTGCGCTGCTTTTCGTGCGATTTTCGCACTTGCACTGCGATTTTCGCTATTCCACTGCGAATCGCACGTTTTTGCCCACTTGCGCCGCGCTAATTAGTCCATGAATCGGCCTGTTAGTGTCAAGACTTTGTGAATACAGCGCCAACACAGACAGGGTTTCAATCCCTTTCCTCAATCAATTGTATAGTTGTATCATATTGGGAGAAGGGAGTTCTTTTTTTATTTACCTGTTCACTCACGTAGCGAAGGAAGAGCGCTGTAGTACATATCAGAACATTTGTGGTTATTAAGTGTCGGCAAGTAATGTTGGTTCATCTTGTGGTTTAGACCGAGGTGGATGAGTCAACACCAAAAGTACCCGATGTATAATATTGCGCTTGTCATAGCAACGGTGGATGCCAGCCTGGAGGAAGGGCATGGTCTGGTATCCGGTTACACTAATATAGATAAAGGTGAGCCTGTGGAGAGGGCTGGTGACATACTTACATAGAGTTAGTGGGCAGGGCTGTGGAGAGGGCCGGAGTGCGTGGCAGGTATGTGTGGGTAGGCCAGTAGAGTGGACCAGAGAGAGTGCAAATAGGGCGTAAGCAGGAAGAGCAGTAAGTATGTGTGTTTGAAAAGTGAATTAATGTAAAGTTATGAAAATAAAAAGGGGAGTAAATGGTGGGAGTGTTGAATAAAGCAAGGTGGAAGGGGCCATTAGCACATGACAGGGAAGGGGAGAGATAGGTTGAATAATGGCTTTTAGGAATATTCCCCTCAACCAAATGTGTGAAAAGGTGCCCCAATATTGAGATAAAATACAACAAAACAACAACAACATTATAATTTTCAATGGGTTCAGGACACGGCAGGACAGTGTTTCGATGCATGGCCAGTGGAGGGAACGTTCGATTGCAAATTGATAGAACGTATTAGCTGTTCCCGGCATAACCTACGCCATTGTAGCCTATCATAAAGGTCAATATTGATTGCTAATTTATAGGATCACTTCTGTCCCCCTTCTTAAATATCGCAATTACCACTAATCGTTTCCAGGAAGGGGGTGCAGACCCCTGTGACTTATTAATGGTAATTGAAAAGGCTAAACATTGAAAAGGCTAAACATATACAAAAATGTCTTCTTTTGCATTTGAAAGGCATATTTCTATCAGATGGAATGGGAGGTACGAGCAGTATAAGAACAGTATCTAAGTTCAATCCATCAATCACATAGGCCATTGGCCCAACACTAGCAATAACAGGGAAACTGACATACAGCTTTTCTCAGATGGGGAGGAAGAAGAAAATGAAGAAATGGTGTTCCAACTACAGATACCGTGCTCTATAAGAGTATTAGTGCTAGTACCGCAACTCTTCCTCATCGTGGGGCGAGGGCAGGAGCCCCCCCAGCACCCCCAGCCCAGCAGAGGAACCACGCGACAAGCGGGGAACAGGACAGGGCCTGCCTGACCCTGTCCCCACACGGCGCCTGACTCGCCCATGCCGGGCGCAGCGCGGGCTGAAACCGAGGCTGAGCCTCATTTACATCAGCGGTAACCGCCGGCAGGCGGATCACGCCGGCGGCCAGCTCCAAGGCCACTCTAAGGCCTGTTGAGAGCCTGCCTACCCCCTCACTCCACTCTTCCTCATCGTGGGGCGAGGGCAGGAGCCCCCCCAGCACCCCCAGCCCAGCAGAGGAACCACGCGACAAGCGGGGAACAGGACAGGGCCTGCCTGACCCTGTCCCCACACGGCGCCTGACTCGCCCATGCCGGGCGCAGCGCGGGCTGAAACCGAGGCTGAGCCTCATTTACATCAGCGGTAACTGCCGGCAGGCGGATCACGCCGGCGGCCAGCTCCAAGGCCACTCTAAGGCCTGTTGAGAGCCTGCCTACCCCCTCACTCCACTCTTCCTCATCGTGGGGCGAGGGCAGGAGCCCCCCCAGCACCCCCAGCCCAGCAGAGGAACCACGCGACAAGCGGGGAACAGGACAGGGCCTGCCTGACCCTGTCCCCACACGGCGCCTGACTCGCCCATGCCGGGCGCAGCGCGGGCTGAAACCGAGGCTGAGCCTCATTTACATCAGCGGTAACCGCCGGCAGGCGGATCACGCCGGCGGCCAGCTCCAAGGCCACTCTAAGGCCTGTTGAGAGCCTGCCTACCCCCTCACTCCACTCTTCCTCATCGTGGGGCGAGGGCAGGAGCCCCCCAGCACCCCCAGCCCAGCAGAGGAACCACCGACAAGCGGGGAACAGGACAGGGCCTGCCTGACCCTGTCCCCACACGGCGCCTGACTCGCCCATGCCGGGCGCAGCGCGGGCTGAAACCGAGGCTGAGCCTCATTTACATCAGCGGTAACCGCCGGCAGGCGGATCACGCCGGCGGCCAGCTCCAAGGCCACTCTAAGGCCTGTTGAGAGCCTGTTTGGAGCATCAGGAGCCAGGGGCCACGGACCATTAATCTTTTGTGAGTAGTGGGAATACCCTCAGTCTATACTATTGTGCTTTCTGGTATGCCCTCTGCTACTCCGCACCCATAAACATTTGAACTCGGTTTCTTTAACTGTTTGCTACATATGCTCATGCTTCCAACGCCACCGCCTCTATGCATTACTGCTGCCACCTCTTTAATAGTACAGGCATCCTTAGCCCTTAGTGCTCCATGCCTCATGACTGCTATTTGGCCGTGCCCTATGGTCGCTAACGTACAACCGCAACTGTGTTGTGCCCTATGGTCGCCTAGACCCCACTTGCATTGTGTTGTGCCCTATGGTCGCCCAGACCCCACCTGCATTGTGTTGTGCCCTATGGTCGCCCAGACCCCACTTGCATTGTGTTGTGCCCTATGGTCTCCCAGACCCCACTTGCATTGTGTTGTGCCCTATGGTCGCCCAGACCCCACTTGCATTGTGTTGTGCCCTATGGTCGCCCAGACCCCACTTGCATTGTGTTGTGCCCTATGGTCGCCCAGACCCCACTTGCATTGTGTTGTGCCCTATGGTCGCCCAGACCCCACTTGCATTGTGTTGTGCCCTATGGTCGCTTAGACCATACTTGCATTGTGTTGTGCCCTATGGTCGCCCAGACCCCACTTGCATTGTGTTGTGCCCTATGGTCGCCTAGACCATACTTGCATTGTGTTGTGCCCTATGGTCGCCTAGACCCCACTTGCATTGTGTTGTGCCCCATGGTCGCCTAGACCCCACTTGCATTGTGTTGTGCCCTATGGTCGCCTAGACCCCACCTGCATTGTGTTGTGCCCTATGGTCGCCTAGACCTCATTCGCATTGTGTTGTGCCCTATGGTCGCCTAGACCCCACTTGCATTGTGTTGTGCCCTATGGTCGCCTAGACCCCACTTGCAATGTGTTGTGCCCTATGGTCGCCTAGACCCCACCTGCATTGTGTTGTGCCCTATGGTCGCCTAGACCTCATTCGCATTGTGTTGTGCCCTACCTATAACGCCTATGCCCCCTTCACGCCACTCCCCTGTACATTACCTTAGCCCCAGCATGCTACTCTGCCTGACTGCGATCATGTTCCCTTTCTGTGTCATGCAAAGTAACATACCCTGCACTGGCAACAGTTACCTAGCCTATAATAATGGTTTAGTCAGACCCGCCTGCCCAAGACACCACCCGATCACCTGCCCTACACCATTCCTGCCCACCACACCAGCCTTCCCCCCGGATACCAAGTCCGCCCTTCCCACCCATAGACATGCACACGTTCCGCATGTCGCAGCTAACACACACCTAGCTGTCTATAAGCAGAACCCCATCAACACGAGAGCATCTTGCCCTACCATTGACTACAACACCTCTACATTAGCTAACCCAACCAACTCCCGTAACACTACCCTCATCCCCTCCGATCGGAATTCGAGACTTGGCGCTAGAACCCACTACAGACCTAGCAAAGGCCCTACCAAATCACTCAATAAGATCAACCCTCACACTGTAACACCCATCAACACTATCCATCCCAGTCTTAAAGGAGCTCTCCTAAATGTCAGATCATTAGTCGCCCATGCCTCAGAAGTCGCTGACATCATTCTAACAAACAACCTGGACTTCCTTGCGGTAACCGAAACATGGCTGCACGATGCTGCAGGTCCATCTCTTACCCTAGCCATACCTGATAACTACACCATCCTTAGAGCAGATAGACCGAACGCTCGAGGTGGCGGCGTAGCTATCATCTTTAAGACCACGCTTGACATCAGACTATCCTCTGCTCCCCCACTCAAATCCTGTGAACACATTACAGTCAAATTTCAAACCTCCCCTAAAAGTACTATTACGCTGCACTTAATTTACCGACCCCCGGGCCCTCCTGGCTCATTTGAGGAAGACATCACTTCACTAGTTGCTGAAAGTTCCAAACCATCAGCACAATTGATTATACTCGGAGACTTTAACCTTGGGTTTAACGACCCCCTAGACACCCCAGCCACTGCCCTGGCCATGGCATTAGAGGAGCATGGCCTCCAACAACTTTGCTCCAAACCTACCCACTCGAAAGGCAGAATCCTTGACTGGATAACTACCCTTAACTGCAACATTACTACGAAAGATCCCACACAACTTATCTGGACTGACCACCACCTCCTCCCGTTTGACATTCTTACCAGCAACTCAGCACATAAAAGGCCTATCATGGCACCTGCCTGCCCTACTAGGAAAAAGAGCAATATCACAGCGGAAGCCCTAATACCTCTGGTGATCCCTACTTTAAACGCACTACCCGCCACAATGGACTTGAACCAACTGGTCAACGCCTACAATGAGTCCATGGCCAAAGCCATTGACATCATTGCCCCACTGAAACTGCGCAAAGGAATACCCAAAGCGCACCTGAACACATGGTTCACCCCGGAGCTCAAAACCCTGCGTCAACAAAAAAACAAACTTGAAGCACTCTGGAAATCAGTGCCTTCTATAAATAACAGAACCAATCTCACCAACATCTCCACCCTCTACAAAAATGAGATTATACGGGCCAAGAAAGAATCTCTCAATACTAGGATCTCCCAGGCAAGCTCCAGTACTAAGGAGCTCTTTAACATACTAAAGGAATTAGAAAACCCCATTACCCCCACTGACTCTTGCACTAAGGATAAACCCTGGTGCACAGGGATCCAGAATGCCCTAGCTAACAAAATCTCAGGGCTCCAAACTAAAATCAACAACAAACGACAACAACTCACTCTCGATCCCACCTCCTTCCCCACGCCCCCTCCACCTACTGCCACTAATTCAGGCTTCACCTTCAAAAAGGTATCCATATTGGAGGTTCAGAAAATTATAGCATCCCTCAAACCATCGAATTGCAAGGGGGACAGCTGCCCCGCACAGATCATAAAAGATGCAGCTAGGGATCTCTCCCCATTTATCACCAAATTAATAAACCTGTCCTTCGCCAACAACATGGTCCCCAGCAATCTGAAACAGTCCTGGGTCCTACCGCTACTAAAAAAAACTACTCTCAACCCTGACATCCCCACGAATTACAGACCCATTACCACCGTCCCATTCCTACTAAAAATCTTGGATAGAGTGGCTTATTTACAAATCCAGGACTACCTTGAGGCCAATCACCTACTAGGAACTCGCCAATCTGGCTTCAGACCACAACACGGGACAGAAACGGCCCTTGTTGATCTCAAATGCCAGATAGACGAACTCAAAGACAAAAACAAGGCTGCCATCCTTCTACTCCTTGACCTCTCCGCTGCCTTTGACCTGGTCGACCATAAAATCCTGTGCAACCATTTATCTCTGGCAGCACACTTCTCCCACTCTGCAGTCACATGGATCCAATCTTTCCTGCTGGACAACAGAACCATGCGGGTCTTCTCCCCCCTAGCAGCGGCTGACCCCATCCCCATCACCTGCGGTGTCCCACAAGGATCCTGTGTCTCACCTACCCTTTACAATATTTTCACCAAGCCCCTATTCGACAAGCTGGACAATCTGGGTGTCACCTATACTAACTACGCAGATGACACCCAGATACTCCTCACCTTATCAGGCAACTACAACAAGGACGCCAAATGGATCAATGAAGTCTTTTCCATCATTCAGGCATGGATGGCCACACATGGCCTATGCCTGAATGATGACAAGACTGAATTGCTTCTTGTCGGCTCACCGAACACTATCAGTAAACTCTGTCCCGGCTACACTAGCTTCACTATTGACGGTAACACCATACCCATTGCCAAGAGCGTAAAAACCCTCGGTTTCTACCTAGACACGAACATCAACCTAGCTAAACAAATCAACATGACCGCCTCAGCCACTGCCTACACCGGTAAACTTATCAGGGCCTGCAGACCACTGATCTCCCCTAGCAACTGTCTCATCCTAGCCAGAGCACTCATTCAATCTAAACTGGATTACTGTAATAGCCTCTATGTAGGTGCCAACAAAACAGTAATCAATAAATTGCAAGTTTTACAAAATAACGCACTCCGTGCCGCCCTCAATATTCCTAGAAGGGAACACATCTCCGCCACCAGAACTGCCTGCAAATGGTTGTCCATCCAACAGAAAATTGATTTGAAAACCATATGCCTTACTTACAAAGCCCTCAATCATCTTGCCCCACCCTACCTCTCGAACAAATTTACACTAAGACAGAACGCTAGAACCACCAGATCGTCCAACTCATTACAACTAACAGTTCCCAAATACTCCCTCAAAAGAGCCGGAGGATCCAGCTTCCCAACCTTGGCATCACAACTCTGGAATTCCATCCCACTGGATATTAAATCCACACCTACTTTCCAACCTTTCAGAACCAAGGTCATTTCCTGGTTAACCAACAAATAACTGTCCTACCACATATGTATGCACTCCGAATGTCCAATTTTATGTATATTGTTTGAATACTATTATCTATGCCCTATCAATACTGTACTATTGTCTTTTACCTGTAACCTGATGTTCAAAGCGCATACATACCCCCGGGTCAAGAGCGCTATATAAATAAATAAACAAACAAACAAACAAACACAATTCGTGAAAAAGGAGGACAGGAACAAACAGGAGTATTTGAAGAAGAAGGTCCCTGAAAAACCGTGGGCAACCAAATCCCATGATGTAGGGGTGCTAAAAGGGACAGGGGAAGCAAGAATCAAAATTGAAAGAGGGATCATTGTTACTGCAAGCAAAACAGTACACACTGTTCCATGAAGCAGACTAAGGAATATACACAACTCTTCTTGCATTATGGCAGCAGGGCATAATACAGACATCGATGTCTCCATGCAGCACTGCCATATACCTGATAAAGAAATCAAAGGGAGATCATGGAGATTCATACAGGATATACACCTCACGGAACAACATTATAGAAGCTGAGTTCCAACTCATGCCGAATCCTGCAACAATATTATGTAACATCCCGACAAAAGCAAAATAGTTCACGGTCATAAACCTTAAATAGGCCTTCTTTGTCCTTCCATCAAACCCAAATTCCAGGTACCCGCCAGCAGTTGCATATCACGGGGTCCGATTTTAACAAACTAGGCTACCACAAGAGTACCCAAGTATTTTTAACAGAATGATCCAGATGGACTTGAGTAACTTGGAAATGCCAAGCTTGGCGATACAATACTTAGGTGATTCATTGATGTACAGTGAGACTGAAGACCAGTGCAGAGCAGACCCAGTCCACATCTGAACATTACTAGCTGACAAAGGGGTACACTCCTAGCAAGGTACTCTTTTGGATCAGTTCTTGGAGAAACAACAACTTTTGGATTGCATCAAGGGAAAGCAGCAGAAAAGCCTTCTTCTTCCAGCTCGGCTTCAAGGTTAAGGATCAAGTTTCGACTTCACCTTCTGAACAATCCTGGTAAGTGAGAGGTACCCAGATATACTGTTCTTTCTCCCATTCACACTGCTGAGCCAGGCTCAGGCAGCCAATCATTCAGAAGGGCATTCAGCCGGCAGGCAGCCAATCAGGATCACAGTGCATTCAGGCCAGTCTCCTCCACCCAGACACTCACAACAAGGAATGTGGATTGGGCCAAGCACCCAGCCTTTCAGCACACCACACTGCATTCATACCAGTTTTGGGCAGGGCTGTCTCATTCAGTGTGCCACACATCAGAAACCAGACACCCATAACATGAAATGTATATTGGTCAAACACTCCATTCACACAGGTCCCCCCCTAGGGTGTACCCACAATTTACATTCACTGGCAAGGCTCCAGCCCGTCTGGCCTGGACTTCCCCAGAATACCATATATGGTTCTTCCACCCAACAGCCAGTCAGGGGAAGGGACATTGTCAGTGCTTCCCAGGACTTTGGGAAAAAAAGGTAACAGGTAATAGAAATCAAGAGGCCACAGGGGCCATTGTGTCTCCTATCAGGAATACACTGATTCCTATTGCAGGGTCTGGGTATCCCAAAATGGAGGATACTCAGAGCACCTGTCAATTTCAGCATGGAGCTGCCACAAAACCACATCCTCCTCTGTGGGCCACACACAGGTGCCCAAAAACATACACTATAGGTACAGGGTTGTACCCCCACCCATGGGTGCCATAGGGGTATCCCAAGGGTCTGTTCACTAAAACTAAAAAGAGGAAGAGCTGCACCGCCAAGAGTCCCACATGGACTGTTGTGCAGAAAACAACACATAACACACATGATAAGGGAGTACAGGACAAGGACATGGAAGCCCTGTCCCTCCAATGCATTTCCAGCATCACAGTCACCCCCCCAGACTGAGGTTAGGGTTGTCTAATCTCCCACGAGATTGACACCCTCATCCAGATGGTCAACATACCTTCTGGAAAGGCCATCTGCATTATCATTACTCTTCCCTGGCATATATATGTATTGAGATATAAGCGTATCTGACACTCGTATCCCCAGCATAGAAGGGATTGTAAAAAACACATAATGCTTGGTATGTAAAATATCTTTTATTAAAGGCTGACTGTGTCATGCTAGCTAGCGTACCATTCTGACCTGCACATCCAGAGCACTAGCTCACAATTTCTGCTCATAGGTACCTCTTATATCTTCATTATGTACTGGTGCCTTACCACTCTTCTTCACCTATTGTTTATCTACACTAGACGCTGGACACTTCTACCTCACTTACACATTGGCCTTTATACGCCTACCTTCACTCCTGACTTACCTATCACCCAGTCACCATGGATTAACACTATGGACTGTGCCAATCCACATCTGGATGATCCAGCCCTCTGGATTCGCCATTTTGCTACCAGACCAACTCCAAATCAACCTTGTACTATTACTACCAGAAACCTTAGACTGAACTCTAGAGCCAGCAGATTAAATTGATATGTATATTCTAAACCCCACAACAACTCATCCCCGTCCCCCCACATCATCACAAGCAATCATGCTCAAATCACACCTCGTTCAAACCACCCGAGCATCACATGCAGAAACCTCAGACTAGGAGCCCGTCTATGGACGAAAACTCCTCTGCCTCACCCCCACAAGAGAAATAAACACCTGCAACAGCAAAACACTCCTGTCAACCAGACTAATGAACCAGATATTAGCTCAGCTTCTAACGTTCTGCTTAACACTCCCCAACTTACGCAGAAAACTGCTGGAACAGACACTGCCTTTAAAGCAGCCTTAGTTAACGCTAGGTCCCTCCCTGCCCATGCTTTGGACATTGCTGATTTTATAACTTCTGAAAAGCTCGACCTACTTGCGGTTACTGAAACTTGGATAAACGCAGCATCCAGCCCCTCCTTGGTATTAGCCATACCCAATGACTATGCTATCATTAGATGTGATAGAAACACTAACCAGGTGAAGGGAGGCGGACTCGCCTTCATCTTCAAAAACACCATTGACATTAGAGTCTTCCAGGATCTACAAATCCCCTCTGCTGAATCACTGTCCATCAAACTACCATTAACACCTAACCATACAGCAACAGTGCACCTCATCTACTGACCACCAGGACCTATGTTCACATTTTCTGAGGACATTGTGTCCCTTATATCTACCAACACCAAACCCAATTCTCAAAGCATCCTACTTGGTGACTTCCAACTCGGATTTAATGACCCACTGAATACTAATGCCACTGACCTAGCCAATGCTCTATCCGACCTTGGTCACACACATATCATTCACGAGACCACACAAATCAAAGGAAGAACACTGGACTGGCTTACTAACCTTAACTGCACTTATCTTCTATCTAACGAACCATGTATTTGGTCGGATCACCACAAAATAACCTTTTCCATTAAAGCCACCACATTATGTCCTGTACCGATCATTGCCCCACCTACCTAAACCAGGAACAAGAAAGACATCACACCTGATAAACTACTCCCTCTCATACTCCCCCCTCCTTAACAATACCTCCACCTCGGACCCCACTGTCCTAGTGGACATTTATAATCAGGCATTACTTAAAGCACTGGATACTTTGGCCCCCCTAAAATTGTGGAAATCCAAACCTCAACGCCACTTGAACTCGTGGTTCACGCCGCACCTAAGGGAACTGTGCAAATCTAAAAGAACTGCAGAAGCACATTGGAAAAAGTGCCCTTCAGCAACCAACAAGAATGAGCTGACACTAGCATCTTCCAATTATAAAAACGCCATTATATTTGCTAAAAAAGACAGCTATAACAATAGGATCCTACAAGCTGAATCAAACACAAAAGAACTTGTTAAGATACTAAAAGAATTTAATTGCCTATCGCTCCAGTTGACAAATGCATCACAGATGTAGCATGGTGCACTAATATCCAGAAGGCTCTCCTGGACAAAATAGCCATGCTACAATCCAAAAACAATGCAAAAAAATGTATGTTACTCTCTGATCCTGATTTTAAACAATATCCGAGTAAGACTCCTACCGTTGCACTCAATTGCAAACCTTTTAACTTCTCCCCCTTGTCTGTCTGGGAAGTGGAGAACATCATTAGGAAACTCAAACCTTCTAATTGCCAAGGTGATGCCTGCCCTGCCCCGACTGTCAAGGCAGCTGCACATGACCTTGCACCATTCATCACTAACCTTATCAATGCCTCCTTCAAAACCGGGATAGTACCTGATAATTTAAAAGATGCTTGGGTCATCCCTTTAATAAAAAAAACAACTCTTGACCCTGCCAACCCTTCAAACTACAGGCCCATTACAACTGTACCCAGCTTACCTCGTTAATCAACTCATTTCTCATACATCCTCAAGACCACTCAGAGCAGCTCAAGTACAGACAATGTCTATACCTAGATTAAACTCCATAACTCAGGAGGTGCTAGCTTCCCAGTACTGGCTTCAAAGTTATGGAACACACTCCCAGCCTCTCTAAGATCAGAACCTTCCTTCCATGTATTTAAGCGTAACACTAAACACTGGTTTCAGGACCTTGACACTATGCCAATCTAACCTATTCAGATCTCTCTGTTTATCATTTGCTACACTTTATTTTGTACCTTTTTCTATTTATTTATGTGCTGGACCTTTACCACTTTGTGACTTACCACCACCTCTTTTGTAAAGAGGGAGAGCTGGTGTCTCCTGCATTGATGTCTTTTATCCTTGCACTGATCATGTATATGTAACTGTAACGTAACCACTGTAACCTGTACTTAAGATTATGCGCCCGGTTGCCCTTGGGCCTGGCTGTGCTTTACACATAAAACAAATACAAATAAATACAAATACCTGTGCAGTTTTGGGTTTTCACCCTTCATCTGCATAAGCCATTTTAAGGGCTTATGGTATGTTTGGACCTTGAAGGTAGACCCTGTAAGGTAGGGCCTAAACTGCCTAAGGCTCCAAACTATTCTAAAACATTCCTTTTCAACTGTATCCCACCTAAGTTCTCTATCCTTGAGTTGCCTACTGATGAATATGATAGGATGTGCCCTCCCTTTGTAATCTAACTGGGACAAGACAGCTCCAATTCTGGTGTTGCAGGCATCAGTCTGAACGATAAAGGGTTTGCTGTAGTGGGGGCGCACACAACACAGGTGTCCCACACAGACTTTCCTTCAAGCCAATAAAGGCCCTCTGACAGTCTTCCATCCAATTAACCTTCCTCAGTTGTTTGAGCGAAAACAGAGCTGTCAGAGGGGCAGCTATTGTTCCATAGTCCACCATGAAGTTGCAGTAATACCCAGTGAGGTCCAAAAAGTCTCTCAGCTGGGTTTGAGTAGTGGGAGTCTCCCATTCATGTACATCCTGTACCTTACTGGGGAGAGGTTTGATTCAACCCCTCCTACATCATGACCAAGATAAGTGACTCTCCCCTGAGCTATCTGGCACGTGGTGGCCTTGATAGTGAGGTTAGCCCTTTTCAAGGCCTGAAACAACTTATCCAAATGAGTCAAATGCTCTTTCTAGGTGCAACTGTAGACACCAATGTCATCTAAGTAGGCCACACAAAAGGCCTCCAGCACAGAGAGCGCATGATTGACTAATCTTTGGAAAGTGGCAGTTGCATTTTTCAACACAAAAAGCATGACTCTAAACTGGTAGAGTCCCTCAACAAGAACGCAGTTTTTCCTTGGCATGGTCCATCAGAACTATTTCCCTATAGCCTGAGGTAATGTCAAAGGTGCTCACAAATTTGGCAGCACCTGGTGTCCACAAGCTCATCAGCCCTGGGTAATGAGTGCACGTCAGCTTTTGTGACGGCATTGGCGCCTCTGTAGTCCACTCAGAATAGCCAATCCTTGGAACTTGGCAGGGAACATGCCTTGGGAGCAAGGACCCCTGGACTGGACCAGGAACTGGTTGAGGATTCAATAACACCCAGATTCAGCATCTTGGCGACCTCAGCCTGGATGCGGTTCTTAACAGTATCTGACATTCAATAGCACCTGCATTTAACAGGTATACTGTCACCAGTGTCAAATACGTGCCTACACCACGGTGTGAGGCCTAATGTCAGTGAGAACAGAGGGGCATTATACTGGAGCAAAGCCCTGCAGGCCCTCTGCTGCTCTGGTGTCAGATCTGGAGAGAGATGCACTCCCTCCACTGAGCCATCCTGAGGGTTTCTATCCAGCAAATCAGGAAGGGACTCACTCTCATCCTCCTCTTGCTCTGAAGCTAGCAGAAGACAAGAGACATCTTCTTGCCTATGGAAAGGCTTGAGACTGTTGACCTGGAATACCTGAGGGGCTACCCCATGGACTCCCATGTTAACCAGATAATTGCCTTTGCCCATCTTGGAGATTATCCTGAAGAGTCCAGTTCCCTTATCTGCCAAAGCCCTAGGCTTGGTAGGCTCCATCACAAGAATGTCCTGTCCTGGAGTCCAATCCACTTGTGATGCTTTAAGGTCATGCCAGTATTTGTTCAGTTCCTGCCTGGCCTCAAGATTCACTGTTGCCTGGCCCATCATCTGTGTCATCCTCTTCCTGAGGGATAACACATAGTCCCCCACTTGTTTGGCAGGACCTGGAGGGGTGGCATCTAAACCTTCTATGATCAAGGCAAGGGGCCCCCTCGCGGGATGTCCAAAGTGGAGGTCAAAGGTGCTAAAACCAACACCCTCTTGAGGTACTTCTCTGCAAGCGAACAGCAGGCATGGAAGGAGGAGATTCCATTTCCTCCTTAGGGGATCTTCCAAAGCACCCAGCATGTCCTTGAGAGTGTTATTAAATACCTCAACCAGACCATTGGTCTGGAGATGGTAGGAGGTCGAGAACTTGTATGTTACTCCACACTCTTTCCACATCGATTGCATGTTACTCAACATGAAATTGGATCCTCTGCCAGAGACCATTTTTTTAGGGAATCCCACTCTGGTAAAAATGCCCAGGAGAGCCCTGGAAACCACCTTGGCTGTAATGGTCAGAAGGTGTATAGCCTCAGGGACCTGGTGGCATGATCAACTAAGACCAGGATGAACCGATGTCCACCTGAAGTGGGAGGGTCAAGGGAATCAACAATGTGGATGTCAACCCTCTCAAATGGTGTGCCAACCTCTGGCAAATGCTGTAGTGGGGCAATGACACTGCCTCCAGTCTTGCCAGACAACTGACAAGTGTGGCAGGTCCTGCAGTGGGACTCCGTTTCTACTCCCATCCGGTGCCAGTAGAAATGTGCAGATAGCCTCTGCTTAGTCTTCTTGGACACAAGAAGACCAGCTAGGGGCACCTCATGTGCCAGCTACAGTAGGAAGGACTTGTAAACCTGGGGTACCACCAACCTCTTGAGGGCACCAGGTTCAGGCTTAGTGGGTTCACTACAAAGGAGCTCACCCTCCCAATAAATCTTGAATGACTTGGGCACTTCAACTTGTGCCTTGGGCTGTTTTCCTAGACCCTCAAGAGAGTGGCACTCTCTCTGACCCTTACAGAAGTCTCCCCTAGAGGGCCCTCCTTCAGCCAGCAGGCATTGAAGGTCAGGGATATCCTCTGGGTTGAGCACTTCTCCTGCAGGAGGGTCTTCTGGCTCTTCTCCCTCAGGAGTTGAGTCTCGGGGTAACACTGGAACCAGCCCATCCAGAGCTTGAGTCCAAGTGGGTGCTGCTGAAGCAGCAGGAAGAGAATGAGCCCCCTTTGCAAAGGTAGCCTTCTTGCTCTTCCGTGTTGCCTTGGGTCTCCACTTTGACTTGGCTACCTGACTAGCAGTCAGACCCAGTGTGACCTGTGATCTAGTGCCTACAGCAGCAGTCAGGGTAGACCATCATAGATCAACCCCAACTCCACTAGAGCATTCCCCAACAAAATGTTGGCAGGCATATTGCCCTGAACCAGGACAGGATGCTTTGCTGTCTTGTCCGCAATAGTGATGGTGACTAGATCAACAGGACATCATTTGGCAGGCCTACCAGCTAACCTGGTAGTTCTCAGAGGAGCACCTATATAGTCCTCTGGCCTGAGCAGGGTCCCATCCACCACTTTCATACTTACCCCAATGTCTCTCAAACCAGTAGAAGGCTGGCCATTCAGGAGAACACTTCTAAAAAATCTGTGGGTGTTTTGTGGGATTGTAGCCAGTACTTCTGGGCACTGGTCCCAGGCCCCAAGGGAGAATAGGACAATCTCTTTAGGTGCACCAAATGTGATTCCTGCAGAGGAGGGGAGGACAGTGGCTTCCTCTTCAGGCATGAAGTAAGGGCAGGTCAGGCTGACAGTCTGGACCCCAAGAGCCTTACCTTTACACTTGGGATCACCCTTCTTGTGGTCCAGAATCCCACAATCCCAACAAGTGCCAGGAATACGAGGTACGGTACTTGAGCCACTGGGAGCCTGATTTGTAGCAGGAGAACCACCACTCTTACTCCCACCCATATAAGACGTATCCCCACTAGAATTTTGGTTCTTAAGGAAGATTTAGATTTTCTTAACTGTGACTGCTTTTGGGATTCCTCAGACTTCTGAGATGCCCCCTTTTCCTTGTCCTTGTCCTTCCCACTGGGTTCCTTAGGGGACACCTGGTGGGAGACCCACTTGTCATCCAGCCTGGCCAGCTTAAAGAGATCCAAAATGTTCTGGTCAGTAACATACTGAGGCAGCTCTGTCTGGTAAACAGCCTTCAGAAAACTACTCAAAAAGCAAAAGGTGGGACAATTCAACAAATGTTTTCACCTTGTATCCATCAATCCAACCCATCATGTTCATATGTGCAACACTCACCCAGGCAACCCAATACACATTCACTCTTTTCTTGTATTCCCTGAACCTTTTAAGGTACTGGGTAGGTGTCTTGCCAAACTTGGAAATTAAAGCAGATTTCATGCACTCCTACTGAACCCTTTCTTTCACACTCAGTTTCAGAATGTAGTCATAACCAGTCTGAGGAACTCTACTTAACAAACACTTAGTCCAATCTCTTGTATCATCATCATGGATTCCACAAGCCATTTCAAACACGTCAATCCATTGAAGGATATCAGAACCCTCCACATACACACCAATCAAATCTTTCTTCCACTTGGTTGCAGGGGACCTGACACTCTCAACTGGTTTGGCTGAAGTCTCCACTCTAGCTTTCTCTAGCTGGATTCTCTTATATTCAATGTTCTTGTTTTTAAGTTCAAGATCCCTGTCCTTGAGTTCAAGATCCCTATGTGTTAGTATTACTTTATGTGCCAACTCCTCCTTCTTAAGTTCAGGTTCAGTTTCCAACTTGTTATATTCAAAGGCCAATTTCATTCTTAATAATTCAAGTTCCAAGGAATTCCGTGAGGAAACAGTGCTGAGTTTTCAGAATAGAGAGGTGACACTCCCAGAAACAGATTTCCTAACAACTCCAGGGGCATGGTCCTCAATGGTTTCATACCCCCATTCATTAAGAGATTCACAGTCCTAGACTTATCTTCGAAGAATAACTACTTGGCTTCACAAGCACTCTGGAGAGCTTCTAAGATCATCCAGGTAAATTTACCATTTTAAATAGATTCAATTGCTTGTGATGTAGTTATCTTAGTACATAACTAAACCTCAAATTCAACAAAGTGTGGATATTTTACAAGTGGCAAGGTTACACACTGATCCTTAAAACCATAATCATCCCACTGTTGCTACCAGTCTAAAGACTAGAGGGGGTTATCTGTACTCCTGCTCTCTGTATAGCAGAGTAGAAGCACAGAGCAGCCCAGCGAAGATTCTCAATATAGTAACGTTGGGCGAGCAATCAAGGCTTAAGCTCTCAGGAGGTGATGCAGGCGGGTTCTTAAGTACAGTGTGGTCCCATTGGCTCCACAAAGGAATATTCACATGCTGTGTTATTGATAACACAGTTCTTTATATAAATAAGGTTCAGAATATATGCACACACAATAACACACTTTGTGCTCAGGAAATACTATAATGATGCATATGTACAATATCTATGTGATACAACAGTTGACTCTTGCTTTAAAATGCACCAACTGCTGACATTTGTAAATGACATACAAGCAATGTGAAACAACACCAGATATGGGAGGAAAGCAAATTGGGTTAAACAATTGGCAGAATACTTGGTCCCTACCAAAGACACAGTTCTGTGTGAGGATCCCCCCACCTGGACGACCTGCAAATAACATATACTGACAAACCCAGTCCATATATTGTTTAAAATAATCTTGGTTCCTTCTAAACGGGTCTACAGCCCCAATGTACCTGGTTTAGCAGAGTTCTTTGATGCGTCATTGGCAGATCCTTCGTGAGTGAACTCCCTTCAAGGCAGGAGCCATGGATCTTCGAGATTCCTCGAAAAAAATGTGAACAATTTCATCGAGGTAGCAGCTTCGGTCCTTTTGATGCTTGTTGATGATCAGTTGTGGACGTCCTGTGACGATGAGGTGTGCGGTAAACCTTGATGACAAGAGTTTGTTGCCGCAAAGCAGATCGATGAAGAGCATATGCCCAGCAAGGGCATTGGGTCGTCACCATTTGGATTTGGTGATTTGGCCTTTACCACGGCTGGCTTTTGAATCTTCGTCAGCATCTTTGTGGACTTCAGGTGGCGGGAAACCCACCGGCGGATTCTAGTCAGTTCTTGTGCGACCTTGACTTTCTCCTGCTGGACAAAGTGGTTGACTGTGTTGAGCAAGGGAGCCCTTGATTTCAAAGTGTCTTAGGCAATGGAGCATTGCGGCTCCATTCAATGAGGTTACATCGGTCCTCTGAACCTCTGGCGACGGTGATGGTCTTCGATGGCCTCGACATCCTGGCGCTTCACTTCAGATTCCTTGGCGGTCCCCGTCTCCGGTCGAAAGCCTTTCGAGGACTGACTTCCAGGTAGCCTTGGTGAAGATTAGCTGGTGCATGATGTTCCCTCATAGCTCGGGAGAAGGTCTCCTAGCCAGTTCCTCTCTTGGATCAGTTCTTGGAGACACATAAGCTTTTGGATTGCATCACTGGAAAGAATCAGCAAAGCCGCAGCAAAGCCTTCTTCAAGGTTTAACATCAAGTTTCGACTTCAACTTCTGAACAATTTTGGTAAATGAGAGATATACTGTGCTGTCTCGCATTCACACTCCTGAGCCAGGCTCAGGCAGCCAATCATTCAGAAGGGCATTCAGCAGGCAGGCATTCAATTAAGCTCACAGTGCTTTCAGGCAATTCTCGTCCACCCAGACACTCACAACAAGGAATGTGGATTGGGGCAAGCACCGACCCTTTCAGCACACCAGAATGCATTCATACCAGTTTTGGGCAGGGCTGTCTCATTCATTGTGTCACACACCAGAAACCAGAGACCGATAACATGAAATGTATATTGGTCACACACTCCATTCACCCATATCCCACCCCAAGGGTGTACCCACAACATACAGTCACTGGGAAGGCTCCAACTAATCTGGTATGGACTTCCCCACTAGACCATAAATGGTTTTTCCACCCAACAGTCCGTCAGGGGAAGGGACAGAGTCAGGGTTTCCTAGGACTTTGGGAAAACAAGGTAACAGGTAATAGAAATCAAGAGGCCACAGGGGCCATCTTGTCTACCATCAGGGATCCACTGATTCCTATGGCAGGACGTGGGTATCCCAAAATGGAGGATACACAGGGCACCTGTCAATTTCATCATGGAGCTGCCACCAGCCCATACCCTGCTCTGTGGGCCACACACAGGTGCCAAAAAACATCATTGTTATTATTATTATTATTATTATTAGTATTATTAGTATTATTATTATTATTAATATTATTAATATTATTATTATACACTACGGCTACATAGTTTTATCCCCACCCATGGATGCCATAAGGGTATCCCAAGGGTCTGTTCACCACAACCAAAAAGAGGAAGAACTGCACTGCCAGGAGTCCTGTGCAGAAACAACACAGAACACACATGATACGGGAAGACAGGACAAGGACTTTTAGGCCCTGTACCTCCAATTTATTTCTAGCATCACAATGAGGGGCACCCCGAAGTTCTGCCCCTCCCTAACTCATATCCTGGAAGTGACCTCATGTGCATCTCCTGGAAGTCCCACCATGACGGAAGTTGTATCCTGGATGTGAACACAGGTGGGCTACCCAGAAGTCCCACCCTCTAGGTTTTGGGTAAGTGGCAATACCATTTTGACCCAGTAGTAATCTGTGTGAAGCCCTGTTTGTGTACTTCCTGCACCTGTTTATGGGGTGATAATATAATGTGGAAATTAGGTACATGTTGTTATTGACCCCCGCAGGTATTCTCCTGAAGTGTGTTACAGGGTTTATAGGGTTCCAAGGCACTGGGGGGATGAAGCATGCATTAACATATGATTTTTTTAGGAAGGTGTGATGTAGGTTGTGCACTCTTGACCCTGAAATATATCATGGTGCATTAGGGATGCTGTGGAAATGTTGTAGGCACTGTGCCATCCCTAGTGGCCGAGTAAGGGTTTATATGTACTCAGAAGGCGCCAGAGAGAGATATATACATTGCCGCTGAAGACTTAGTAAGCTTGCTTGCACAACGCCATCGATACCCTGAATCATGAAGCACTACAGCTACTACTCTAAGAATACCTCAGGCAACGTGATTTGAACACAATTGAAAACTATTACAGGCCAAAAATGTCGGACAACAATAACCCATGTAGAAGATGGAGTATGAGAATGATCTCTGTGCGCGCCTTGTTATGATGAAGCTCAGTGATCTGATGCTGTCTGGTTCCCCTATCAAAGTTGATGCTGAATGCTGTGATGAAGTAGATGCTGCACAGAACTACATGGTTCAATCATGTTGGATTATTTACGCAAGGGAACCCTCCCACAGGGCTTGGTAGTCCGTAATGAGCCTAGACTCTTTTTGGATAACAACAATTTCCTACTCCAGTGGAGTTATGTGGCCAACACATGCGGCCAGGAATGGCTCATTTTAATAATAGACACCGCCACGGAAATGACGGAGAAAATCATCATCGATTTTAAAACCCTGGAAGAGGAAATTCAAAAAATAGTACCACTCGACTTGTACAAGAAGCGGCTGGATACATTGATGACTGAAATGAGTATCTTCAAAGAAGATACCCTGCGAGAAAGAGTACGCAGGATGAATAAAGATCTAACCAATTTCAGTCATGAAAAAGCATTTCCCTACCCTTAGGAAAGCTATTACTTACAAGATCCAGCGGACGGAATACCCAACCCAAGAGGCCCAGGACAACAAAAAGGAAAGGTGAACTTCAGAAACACCTCATTTAGTTCCAGCAATGGCAGAACCCAGGGAGATAATTATACCAATTATGGTAAGAACAACTGCCGTAAACCAAATAGAGGCAATTTTCATGGTAGACGGAACATGAATCAAGGACCATGCGGTGTGAACCCAAGTGGACAAACTAATGAGTCTGTTTTTTTAGATAAGGGCCCAGAAGCATGGGACCCAGAACCCAGTAGAATGCCAGCCTTGTGGTGAACATCACCCATTGAAATGCGAGTCCTCGGGAAAGCGATGGGCTTTGTCCCATCGAATCCACAAAGCCCTTTCACCTTCCGACAAGAATTCTTCGCCTTTATGCATAAAATCCACCTCCATCATTTCTTTTTTTAAAACAAACCTTTTGAAGTACAGGAATCAGACTCGGGACTCCATAATAAATAGAACTTTTGTTTCCCCACTGCAGCACAAAGTGTAGAATCAATCGTATTCCAGAAAAGAGTGCGTATAGATCTGAATATGCTGGAGAAAAAGTGAGAATAAGAGAGAATTTTTTCACAATACCAGCAAAAAAGAAAGCAAAGCTCTGCTCCAACTAAAGAACAACAGAGATATTATAATTTGCAAGTAAGACAAAGGAGGTGCAATTGTAATACTCAATCAAGAGGACTACGTGAGAGAATGTGACAGTCAATTACTTGATCTGACATGTTATGAACCGAGGATTGGTCACCAATAGATCTAAAATCAGTGTACAACTATATAGGACTTAAATCGACATTGCAAGGACAAATGCTCTTGACCTATATATAAATGTACACTATCTACTAACATCCACCAGTCTGTCCTGCTTTGCTCTTGTTACAGCTTTCGTCATATGGGGCACCTTTTGAAATTGATGAAAATGTATTTCTCACTACTGATGCCGCTGTTGGTTTATGTAAAGAATTTATCATTCAAGAGATGATGTTAAGCAGATACTTGTTAAAAGTCTAGCATTTCAATTGCATCAACTTTTTTGTATTTTGGTTCCTTTGTTCCTTTAACTGCAGAACAGACCTGAGAACTATGCTCTACTATTGTTTACAGTCCCTCTTTTCTCTCTTTGTTCTTTTCTCTTCTTTATATCAGGACACCGTAATTTTTTATTTCGCTATCTTGATAAAGGAAGCTATGTGTAATAAAATTGCACTATTAATTATGAATAATTGTTTCTCGTAATAATATAGAGTATACCTATACAAAATAATCTATTTGTTTTGTTCAACCTCTAGGCGTTTGAAGAGTACATCACGAGTATGAATTACTGGTCTATCCCTGATAACATCACCAATCTAAATACAACCAATTACATACCAAACTTATAGTATGTCTCAACTTTGCCAGGCGGCTACCCCCTGTGTGACACACTGTTTACTTCAGCCTTAGGTTCCGCCTCTATGGGCTGCCCCTCCAGTTTACTCACATGTTATGAACCTTTGGCAGAAGACCCCACTAAAAGACTGATGAATTTAATTTCTAACAAAGTTTCCAAAGCGGCAGAAAGGGGTTGTTTTACAGCAAAATAGGAGCACTTTCTATGTAGAGCTAAACAACAGATTCCCCAATTATACATACTACCAAAGATTCATAAACCTTTGCCCGCTCCGCCTTGGCGCCCTATCGTGTCTGGCATCAATTTCGTTTTGTAATCCTTGTCACAATTTGCTGACAAGTTTTTGCAACCATTAGTACGGAAAATGGCATCTCATGTACTTGACACAACTCAAATGATCAAGGAAGTGGAAGGTGTAATCCTGAGCCCTACAACAGAGAGCATGGTAGGGTTAGACGTGGTAGCACTATATACCAGCATCCCGCAACAAGCATCTTTAGAAATGCTGAAAGAGAAACTGCTTCAATATCACATAGTTAAAACCACCCCAATTTCCTTCATATTGTGGTGCGCTGAATTAGCCCTCATGGAGTGATATTTTCATTTCAATGGAGAATACTACAAACAAATCCAGGGCACTGTGATGGGGGCAATCTTAGCTCCAAGTGTCGCCAACCTGTATATGCAGGCTTTTGAGGTTTTCAAGGTGATGCATTCCAACAACCCTTTCAGGAATCATATCAAAATGTGGAAACAGTATATTGACATATCTTTATGATCTGGAATGGGACTGAAGATGATCTTCAAAATGTTTACGTCTGGTCAGATTCCTAAAATTTCCTTCCAATCATAGTACAAGATCTTTGGATGTTCTTGACATCACGATTACATTGGATGATACTAATAATCAACTTTATGTGAAACCCTTCAACAAACTCCTGGAGAAGAATGCACTACTCCATTACACCAGTTTTCATCCACAGCACGTGAGAGACAACCTGCCATTGGGCTAATACTTGAGACTAAAAAGAAACACACTAAGAGGGCGGACTTAAAGCCGAGGCTGATGGAATGCAAACATGCCTGATCAACAGAGGCTATTCCATCCAATTAACTACCAATGCCAGGAAGTGAGCCCAGAGAAATATTCAGAAAGGAGAATTTATAAGAGCCAGAAGAAACAGAGAATTCCGAAAGGAGAATTTATAAGAGCCAGAAGAAACTGTGCAGACCCAATACATTTCAAGAATGAATGCAATCTTCTGTCTACCAGATTTAAGGCCAGGGGGTGTCCGCCCAAATGTATTCAGAGAGCTCGGACGAAAGCACAGCAAACACCAACACCACAAAGTTTAACACAAAAGGACAAACCGAAACATGATAACACATATTGCACCAACAACAGTGTAATTAAGATCTTAAAAAGAAGTTGGTACCTGCTCAAGTTATATCCTCACATAGGAGAATTTATTCATGACTACCCATCCATAATCTACAGAAGAGCTAGGACACTTCGAACAAGCTTAAGTCCTTCCCTATTACCAGAAAGGACCAAAGAAAAAACAAGGACCTGGCTAGATGACCCGAAACCAGGTTTCAGAAGATGTAGTACCTACTCAATGTGCAAGTATGTGACAGCTAGCATAGATACCTTCAAAGACTCAAATGGTGTCCAAATGAAAATACAGAAACAAATTAACTGTCGGACCAAATATGTGGTATATGCAATCATATGCATGTGTAAACAGATTTACATTGGCAGCACAATCCGAGAGCTATGGACAAGAATTAGAGAACACCTTTCAGCAATTGGCAGCCAAGACAAGAACCTACCTTTAGCTGACCATTGGCAGTACTCACATCAGCTTAATGACAAAAAAGAAATCAAATTTATTGGCCTAAAAAAGTTAACCATGGGACGGAGGGGCGGAAATCAAGAACTACTTCTACGCCAAGAAGAGGCAAGACTCATGTGCCGTTTCAGAAGTGTGGAAGCAGGTTTAAACGCAAACAATGAAATGGCATACTTTCTATGAGACATCTCAAAATATTCCAGCCCAAAGAGGGTGTATAACCTATCAGATATCAATTATGATGTTGTAATAATGATTTATTAATAATCATGGTTTATGTGCAAGGAGCCAACAGTACTTATTGTCAAGTTTGATATATTACCAACATGGTTTTTGGTTTTCACAGTATGCTTAATAATGATAAATCACTTGACCTTGGAAACATCACAACCGTAAGTTCCATATAGCCACACTGGCATTAGTAAACCATTGGCGTTTTCAAAATATTTACTGCAGTGGTTACAAGCTGCAACCAACATCCAAATAAGGCTATCTCATACGCAAGCAGCATGAGCCAATTAGAGACTACAACTCCCCTAAAACACGAGCACTAGGTAATTAGTCAGCTTTTACCTTATTCAGACTCTGCAATGGAATCAAGACAACCACTTTGTAACAATTGAAGCAAAACCACAATCATTTTCGTGTACTCCATTTTTAGAAAAATAAATTAACATATCAGACTTGATTGCGGTCATTACACTTATAATAATCTGGCTAAAATCATTTTAAATGCAGCTGCTTGAACGCTTGCAGTGCGGTGATCACTATTTCACTTATCCTTCAACAATTAGTTAATTATCTGACATATCATGTTGCCCTGGTCACGTACACACTTTCTCATATCATTTGTATTAGAGAAACCCAAAACATGGCCGTCAATTGCCAAACAGCTGCCATGGAAACAAAGGTAGGACTACCCGTTCCCACAGCGATGATAATATACAATAGAAGTCAGGGGACCGACGGCCATTTCCAAACTGACTCTGGACGTGAGAGCATTATTCTTTACAGGTAAGCCCTTAGGGGCTCAGGCAGCCCAACTACCATCCTGTCCAATCCTAGTAGGATCTGTGTTCATACACGGGACCTTCATTACAATAGAACAGGACGTTATGATTAACAACAAACACCCGAATATCAGTTGCATGCAGATGAATGTTAGCGCAAGCCATTTTTTACCAACAATATGATGCCGTGTTCTATTTACTCGCAATGAAAATCAATTTTTGCAATAACTATCTCAACTCCTGGATTGACTGTGACTTTCCCTCACAGAACAGTACAAGTGAACAGGTGTACATAACGCCACTTTGCCAATAATGTGGTTCTTACAAGGATTAAAATGGGCCAAAACAATAATTATTTAACAACAAAATAACAGTTTTCCGCACTAAAACATAATGCGACCACATTGCTTAACTTGTAGCTTTCCCCCAATCAATTCAATGTACACCAATACATTACACTAAGGAAATACCGAAACAAATAAACGCAAGGAACAAAACGCGGGGCTACACACATGATAACTTACCTTCACTATTCCTTGTCCCTTTTCCTTCCTTCTCCTGTTCCAGATGGGATTTAATCCGGTAACTTCCAACAGTTTCTAGCCACCATAGCAGTCAAGACTGACGGCACAGGGTAAGAACAATTCCCTTTGCATTTTGCTTAATAGCAATTTCATCAATTTTGCAATTTGACTAACTCTCTTATGTACATCTTTTCTTTGTTCATTTTTTACCCAACTTAACCTCCCTTATCCCCCACCCTGAATCTCTGTCTCCTCTTTATTTTATTTTATTTATTTTTTAAATTTATTTACATTTCACCTAATTTTTGACTTCCATGGGTTCCAAATGTGATTTTTGTATGCTTACATCATACCATATTGCATATACTGGTATTTTTCAACACATAACACTACACATGCTGAAATTGGCAACTGACAATTGGACACATTTTGATATACTGATATATTATTTCTTCTTCTTTCTTTATGACATTTTGTAATTTTTTCTTGATGACATGATTGTATATTCTTTTGAACATGATGCTGTTTGTCTATGTTTTCAAACATAAAGATATGCCCTGATCTGAAAAGGCATTTAAAATGCTGAAACCTTGTGTTATCACAAAGGGCCACCAATAAAACAAACTAATCAGATACTGAATTATACTTTGCAATCATGTTTTGGCGCAGTAATAAGGTGTGATAAAAGCACTTTCTTTTTATTATGAGAAGGTAATCTCAAGGAGCTGTTTTGTGATGCCTGCAGTAACTGACGTTATACCACCCTAAATCCAAGAGCTGTTATTCAGCTTCATTTTTCTCCCATGGGAACCCTGGCCTGGTAAGATCATGTAACCACCCTCTAATGGGTCAGAAAGACAGTGGCAACTGAATATAATGTACATCATTTTCATGATGGTCATTATTAGCAAATAATAGATTTAGTGGCGTTAATATGACAACAGTATATGTAGCAACCTATGCAGGAAGCAAAAATGTTGAGAGTTAAGGGGTCCATCGTGTGATGCCCCCCCTAGAGAATGGTGTTGCAGGATGTTATATTCTGGTAATAGCATAGATTGATTCAAATAATCTATTGGCTATGATTAGATGGATACTCATTTGACATATGGATTTTCAACATCCAATGTATTTATTATGTTTTTGTGCCACAGGAGAAGACACCCAGGGTGGTGACATTCGGTTGAAACAATATTCCACCGGTGAATCAAGACCGGCGATACCAAATGGAAAATGACACTTGTTGTGGTGTTTCTTGAAATTGAATAATGTTTTGTTCTGTTGTGTCGTTTATGAAGAGTTGACTTCCCAATATTAGCACACACCCCTGATGAATTTCCCACACTGACTAACAGGGAAAGAAACATGTTGGGGAGCATGTTGGGCAGCATGAACACAAATATGAAACAATGAAAATGTGTTTGTAGTTTTTATGGATGTGTTTTTGAGAATGAATGCAGACGTTTGAATGAATTGCAATACTAATAGTGCTGATGTTTGAGGTCAAATGAATACACAGCTTTAGACACTAAGTGAGGGTTACTAAAATATAATTCCTTCCTTTTATGTACTGTTGTGTGATATTGTGTTTTTCACTCGATGTTTGAATTTATTTGAGATGTATTATAGGGAAACAGGCTTATGTATTTCATTTTCCCTGTGCTTCTTGGAAGCTTTTACTAAGCCAGTAACTATTAAAATGATGTTGTTTTGAAACTTATATCTGTACCAGTATTTAATGTGATGTTACAGTGCTGAATGTTGTTCTTCCCTTGAATAGCTACAAATTCTAGTAGACCACAGGTAGTTGTTGTATGCAAAAATTAAGGTTGATAACCTTGTTGAAGGGTTTGCCTGATGGTAGCGCATCCTTCATACCTCCTTTGGTTGTTTTGTTCTAGATGCTGTCATAACTGATGCAGACAACACAGATGCAGACTACATGGATACGAGGACCTGAGCATTCTGGATGAACTGTTTCCAGAGGTTGTCATCCGCAGTAGACAAGTATGTATCAATGAAGACAAGCTGTTTATGGATGTTGCTATTGCTATAGAGATGGAAGTGGGTGGTCAAGAGATAAACTTCTTTCTTTTTTGATTAGCAGAAAACAGCATATAACGTTGACAGTACTGAGAGTCAGCTGTCTTCATTCAATACCGTCAAATATTACGTTGTGTGCTGATCAAAAATGATCAGCCAGCAACCCAAAGCATTAATAAGTATAAGAAATGTGTCTGCTTAAAGCTCTTTGAAAGTTCTGATGAAGAAGAAGATGAAACCATGACCCTTTTGGAGTCCTTAACCGTTCAGGCTTGTGTGATCTTTGTAGTGAAAACATGCTTGAAGCCTGATTATTACTATTGGTGTTATGGGCATTAATGCGATGACCCGCAACAGGATGCTCATGAATGTCTATTCCTACATCATCACACTAGAGCAATAAAGCAGATATGTTCTATGTTGATCTCATATAAAGATGTGCAGCTGCTTAAAGCGGTCTATAAAGGCATGGGCATGTACATGCATGATAGTGTGAAGAGTGTTTAATCAAGTAAATTCCTGGAAATACATGATTGTAGCAATCCAGAGAAAATAAATGTGATCTTACAGGTGACTGGCCCATGTTTTTTAGAAACCAGGTAGCCCGATTGATGCAAATAGATTTTTGTTACCTATACCTTTTTAAGATGATCCATAGGGAGTGCCCCATATGAAGGACGCTGTTTTAAAGCAAAAAAACAAACAATTACATGGCTCCTTATATGTGTACATTTGTTTCTAGGCTAGAACATTTGAAGTTCAAGCAATGCGTGTGGAATGTAAACTGAAGCCTGGGAGCGTATGTGTGGAAATACTGTTATACTCTTTAGTGAAATTTCCTGAATTACTTTGAAATATCTACAGAAACCTACACTCCAGTGCAATCGGCCTTATAAAAGTGTAATGTGTATAGTTAGCATATGCTCCAACACCTGGCTGCCTGTATTGGATGACTACTGCCATGTGTATACATATGAGGTGGACTCTTTATACCTACCTCCCTAGAGCGGTATTGCAGAAACCTCTAGATCAGTTGTATTAACATTACTTTAGTATTAAAGGAAACATTTTAAAGCAACGTGAGTTGTAAATGCTTCGAGTCTTGTATGCATGCAGACTTGTATGTGGGGGGAACAGGCTGGTCTGTATAACATCATTTGTAATGCTGCGGGGAAAAAATCACAATTGGTAATGCTGTGTCAGACCCTGTATGTAAAACATCTGTAATAAAAATAAATTAAAAATATATTTCACCAGCCACACCTCTGTTTATTTTTTTGATGCTCTTTATAGGAAACTACAACAATGCAAACAGCCCGTCACACGTGGAGCTGTTAAGAAATGGCAATCTGGTCAAGATGCATATAACCGTTGTGAAAATGCTAGAAAACGTTTCAAAATAATGATTAGTGGATTTAGTAGATATGAGTACTTTTGAAAAGCAGAATGATGATGCTAGTCTCATCCTGACATTCGATATTTTATAAAAATATACTTTTGCCGAGGTCTTGGGGTGTTAAACTGGTTTGAGAGTGACAGCCACTTTCAAGCATTTCTTCAGTAAGAGCGGGTGCCTGCAAAATTACAAACTGATGCCAGCAAGGAGTTTTTAAATAGTCCCCTACAACACAATGTGCACCATTTTATAACACACTATGAGGTTAAGGCACTTAAATAGAACCTTGCCATCTACACTCTGGAGTTTTTTCACAGCAAACAATGCACATCCTTATGTTAACATATTACAGTCTTTTATAAAGTTGTATAACAATAGCTATCACTGATGTATTAAAATGACTCCAAGCCTGTAACGCCTGAAAATGTATTAACAGTGTGGATAAACTTGTATACTCAAAGGTTATCAGAGAATGTCAAGAAAACACCCTTTCAAGTAGGGGACCACGTCAGAGTTTCCTAGTTCAAAGGTGTCTTTACAAATGGCTACCACCAATCAATTACCAATGAAATTTTTATAGTGACACAAGTGTCTGCGGGAGAGGGGATATACATCTACCAGCTGGATGATTACGATGGGACAGTTGTATGTGGTAATTTATACACCAAGGAGTTACAGAAGGTGACAAATGATCCCCAACATTTTTATAGGGTTGAACAAATTATTCATAGGGGGGTATGGTTGAGAAATCTAACAATCGGGTTAGCGCTGCAGCTCTAAAGGATCACAAAAAACAGAGGTGCTCCCTGAGAAGATGGAAAACACTGGTTTTTATATCAAACATTCCCTAAAAATGAAATGTCAAATTATTGTGTTAAGCTGGCTAAAACCGCTGATTTACAATGGTTGTGGGAAGCCGGGCTTATGGAGATTCAATATCCCCATATGTGGGACACTGTGGATAGAAGCGAGGCAAAGTTCATCATCAAGCGTGAAGGCCGTATTGAATTATAGCACATTGGTTTTCCTCCTGGTTTTTACAGCAGTATACAAGTGTTGCTAGATAGTATCAACAAAACTCTAACAAAAATGATGCACTATTTGGATATACAGCTGTTTCTGGATAAGATTCAGTGGAAAGTATTTCTAAAATGGACAGATCCTACCACAGAGTTCATATGTACCGGGAAACTCTTTAGGGTATTGTGAGCTGTTCAGCATGTAAAAAGTAATAAACCTTTGGAGAGAACACGTGCTGATATTGATGTGGGATTTTATTGCCACATGATCCACAGTGATATAGGAGAATATCAAAGGGTCTGTAACTCATATGCCCCTCCTAATGAGAACAGCCCAGGTAAAAGGGGAAATTAATGGCATTGTTGATATACAATACATTAAGCCTGATTATGAATAATTTTGACACCATCAATATACAGATCAGGGGGAATATGGGAAGGTCCTAGTGAAGCTGCGCCGGCATCCTAGAAGAGAGAAAGACAATTAAAACATGGTACTCATGAAGAACTATAGGGATCTTCTGTACGTTTATAGGGATTATTACCACGGGCAAGCCGGTTATGGCAATCAGCCTTACTTCCAAGGTGCAGCCGTTATGTATAGAGAGGGTCTAGGAAGTATTTTCAGAAGTCTTTTTCAGAGGACTATGCCCTTCCTGCGAAAACGGTTTGAATTAGCCAAGCTGCATGTGAAAACAGCAGTTACAAATATCGCTATATATGTGGTGTATAGTGCAACAACCTCCAAATCATTTCAAACAACCAATGCCGAAGTGTTCTGGCTTGGTTTATTTTGGAAACACTCCAGCCGAAAGAAAAAGGAGAGCATTGCAGAGGTGGGGGCCTACAAAGCCGCATAAAAAACAAAGATCAACAACAAGAGCCACTCAGAAGAGAAAATGCACACAGAAGAACAGAGTGAACAAGAGAAATAAAAACAGTTGCAACATCAATATTTTCTAAAAGATGTCCTTCATCCATTGTGCCTCAGGGAAATGTGTCAAATCTGAACGAGACCTGTTTCCTGTATCCCTCAACACAGATGAGCATTGAAAACAGTTTTTTCATGGAAGTTGTGCCTATCGCTGCATCTCCTCCAGCGCCGAGAGAGTTCTAAATATCAGCCTCAACAGAAATGTACCTGGATCTGGATGACACGCTACTTTAACTGACCTGTAAAATAGCAAAAGCTGACGGGACAGCTACTACAGCTGCCGCTAAGGTAGCTATGATTGCCTATCCCATGGCCACCCTTTTTAATGAGGTTGATAACTCTCAAGGCGACCGCGATCACCTTATTACACAGTGTGACAACATGTAAGTCTATAGAGCGTACATAGAGACCCTCCTGCACTACATCAATAACGCTTTGTACACTCAACTCACAGTGGAGCTTTTCTATAAGGGCTCATCTGGCCATATGGAGGATTATGCTCTAGATGGTTCTACAACAGGGTCTACAAAGAGAGCAACTCAAGCAGGAGGTAGCAGAAATGTTTATTTACTAGGCCGTTTACACTGCAATCTATTTTTCCAGGAGAAACTCATAGTGAACGGTGTTGATCTGAAAATTAAACTCTCATGAAATACAGATGCCTTCTGCCTTAACAACCATGATGCAGAAGCCTATAAACGGGTAATATTATCAGCAATTGTATTTATTAAAAGTGTGAATGTGTCCTCAATGGTCAGATTAGCTCACACTGACGTTCTACAAGTATCTAACCTAAAATACCCCATGGAGAGAACATCCTTGAAAATCGTCAGTGTACCCGCGGGTAGCCGTGCGCCAGTCAAGATAACTTATTCTTGGGGCAGCTTCCGGAAATAATTATCATTGGTTTTGCGGACAACACTGCTTTTTCTGGGGATTATGCAAACATTCCTTTGAATTTTAAGCATTACAACATCCGCTATGCTGCTCTTTATAAGGATGGTGTTGTTATACCATCCAAAGTCCACAGCCCCAGTACTATTAGGGAGTTTTGGGCCTAGTGTCCATCAGTGGTAAACACTTGCGTGATAAAGGTTTTTTGATACCGTGTGACCACTATGATGGGGGTTACACAGTTTGCTTCTGATTTGAGACCTGATAATGCATCACCCGGCCATTATAACCTGCTTAGGAATGGTAAGCTATGCATCGAAGTAGGTTCTGCTGCAAATTTACCAAACACAGTGAATCTTATCATTATGGCTCTATTTGACTCTGTAATGGAACTCAACAAGCAGCACCAGGTGCTGTACGACATGTAATGGATATCTACCAGATCAAACGTTTCTGTGATGTCATCGTTCCTGTCCTGGGTGTTAGTGTTAGCAGTGCACATTGGTGGCATGAGTTATGGTTGCTTAGTTTACCATAACTTGCATATTTCTGAGGTTTGTTTAGTTTTACTTGTAAGCATAACATCCCTTTAACAACATTTTTCATTGAATTTCAGAGATTTTTGTTAATGAAACATAACAATAACATCCCTTTAACAAAGTTGTTTAAATGAATATTACACAGCCATAGTAGTGGCTGTGTAGTTATGGTTAAGTTGCTAATCCCATAGGAAGAACACTTTTTGGGTGGCTTATAACTTCGCTCCCCCTGGACGAATCCTCACCAAACTTTGCAAAAAAAAGTATACCGCCCACTCTGAATCATTTTTCAAATTTTAGTGAGGTTTGGTTCAGGAGGGGCAAAGTTATAGGGGGGTCCCAACATTTATTTGTATTCCCATAGACATAATGGGAAAAAAACTGTGTGCACGCCTACAGCTCAAACCGCTGGACGGATTTCCACCTAATTTGTGGCAGGAGTGGCGGCTTAGCCCCGGAAGTGTGCTTTTGTTAATTTGGTGTAAATCCGTCAAGGATTTTTTTTTTAAATGACCGAAACGTAAGGCAAAAAAAAATAGCGATATCTATGTCCACTCCGCGGACACACTTCCCTGTTCGTTCTGCGCACAGGACACTGATTGGCGAGTTGGCTTGCATCATGTCCGCGGACAAGCTACGTGTTTTCAGATTGGCTGGCGTGAGGTGCGTCACATTGTTTCGATGCACTCGCCATCTTGGATCCGCCACAGCGTAGTGGCGAACAGAGGAATAATGCAATTTTGGCAAGTGTGTTGGTGTCCAGAAGTGTTTGGGGAGGGTTGGGGAGTAAGAGATGGGTCAAATACTATATTTGTTTAGTTGGCAGGAGCCCCTGATGTGTGTTCATAACGTCTGTCCGCGGATATAGTCAGTGCACTGCTGGCTATTTCACTTTAGTATGATGTTGGTTTTGGGTTGTTAGTAGAGGATTGATTGTAAGTAATATCCCCTATAAGCAGCCACATACCACAGTGAACATGTTTGGTATTATAGGTGTGTTATGCTGCGGTGGTTGTGGCCAGGGCCTAGAGTCTTGGGTGCATGGCCGAAGGCCATAGGCCATAGGCCATGCACCCAAGACTGTACACCCTGGACACAACCACTGCAGCATAACACACCCATAGAATCAAACACTTATCAAAAATCCAGAACGAAAATGTTTGTGTACTGCTTTATTTATAGAGTTTGTATGTGAAATTTTGGCTAAATTATGCAGTTAAGATTGTAGAGTTTGTAATAGGACTGTGTTATAAAATACCTTTGGACGTAAATATTTTGGATTGTGGTGTATGTTTGTGTATATTTTCTTTGAGATTTAATGGTAAATAAACTACTTTGCCACAAATGGCTTTCAGTAATTTAGAGGGAGGTCATTTTGCTGTTTTTGTTGAAGGCGTACTGACAGCGCGGCGGCAAACACAGGCACAATGCAATTTTGAGCAGTGTGTTGGTGTGCAGAAGTGCTTGGGGAGGGTTGGGGAGTAAGATATGGGTCAAGTACTGTATTTGTTTTGGTGGCAGGTGCCCCTGATGTGTTTGTCATGTCTGCGGTCGGTAGCGGCTGTTCGCGGATATAGTCGATGCACTACTGGCTATTTCACTTTAGTATGATGTTGGTTTTGGGTTGTTAGTAGAGGACTGATTGTCATTAATATTCCCTATAAGGAGCTTCCATACCATAGTCAAAATGTTTGGTATTATAGGTGTGTTATGCAAAACACACACATGGTTTGGTACTTCAGTGGAGGTACTTTTAAACTTTAGTATTTCTTTTTTGTATGTGTGAAATAGAAGGTTTCTATTTATACAGTAGTTGTTAGTTTGTTGTAAAGCTATTGCATTTTGTAAGTTGCTTTCACTTCCAAAATATTTTCTCTGGATATGCTCTATTTCTTTGAAAAGTTGTTTGACTGTACCATGTAGAAGATTGTTATTTAAATTGGCTAGTGCTAAAGCAGGACTTTTAGCATAGAAGAGTTTATGGACCAGATTTTTATAGTTGCATGATGTGTTGATATCATTTTGATATGATGGAAGATGGTTTTGCAAATAGGTACTGAAATGCAGGCTAATGAATGTGCTTGTAGTCCTGTGTATTTGTGCACTGGACAGGTATCCATATTCTTTAGAAATTTCATTTTTATTTTGTCTTTGCTTTTTACATACTAATTGAGGAACTGGCATAAAGATTTGAAAGATTTTTTGGCAATGTTACACATTGATTTGCACAGCCATTTGTAGACTGGACGTTTTGGTTCAGTGGAATGGAGAGGTGATACTGAGTTTTCTGAGAATATTTTGTGAGCAGCGTTTCTTGTTCCATCATGGTATTATTATGTTTTTCATACCTTCATCCACTGCTATGTATGGCAGTTGGGTGTGTTTGCTTTTGCTTGTATGCTTCTTTATTAAAATATGGTTCTGTACTTGTGGTGTGACTCCATTCACCTCCACATATGTTTAAGAAGCTATTTGTGTTGATATGCCGTTCATTGAGAAGTCTTTTTTGTAGTTTAGTAGTTAGTTTTGTTAGTGGTTTCATTCTGTTTAAAACTAACATAAATAACTTCCTTTTGAGAAGTTGTTCACTGTCTATGAGTGCTTCTAGGATTAATTTTCTATGGTAGGTTTTAAGGGTTGTGCATGATTTCTCTCCTGATTTTATAAGGTTCTGAGGGACTCTGTGGAGGAACTTTTTTTGTGATTTTTTTTTTTTTGATATGGTTACTTGCCACTACATCAAGATTTATCGGTGCAGTGTTAGCAATAGTGGTAGCTGAAGTCTTGTTAATCACTTTCTGTTTCGTTTTACTTTATGAAAGAGGAGGCAAGGTTTCTGTAATGGAAGCTTGTTTTGTTTTGCTTAATGATTGTATTAATTGTTTTGTTAGAACTTTTTTACAAATTCTGCTAGAGAGGGATGCTTGTTTTTGGACACTTTTTTTGTGATTTGTTCTACTTCTGTGGTGCTTTCTAAGGAGTTGCTTTTTGGTAGGCATCCTTTGGGGTCTGTTGGAGAAAAAAAGAAAGTGTGGGTTGGGCTGTTGTGCAGTGTATGTGTGCTTTGTGCATGAGTGTCTGAGTATGATGATAAGATGTATGTGGAGGTGTGTGATTGTGCAATGGGCAGCTACATCAAGGTGGGTAGGATATTCTTGTATGTGCTTGTTACTTTACTGGGGTTCAGATGACAATACAAAGTATGCAGCTGGTGAGGGTAAGCACTAACACTAAGGGGCTGATTCATGGAATTATTTGCGCCGAAAAATGGGGATTTGTGCGCCGTACTGCCCGCAAATCCCTGTTTAACAAATGGGGATTTGCGAGTAGAATGGCACACAAATCCTCGTTTTTCGGTGCAGATAATTCCATGAATCAGCCCCTAAATCTAATGGTACAGGGTGAATACACTTCTTTGTTCTACAATATTAGAAATCTAGTGTGTTTGAGTAACAGTTAAAACATAATGGTAGTATTGCACTTACTTTTTTGTATGGAAAGAGTAGGTTTCTTCTAAATTCTTGTTCGTACTTCAGATGCTGCTGATTTTCAGGAGATTGCTCTTCACTGTAATTGTAAAAGAAAGAAGTTAGTACATATGTGTGTTTATAGCACTGTTGTTAATGTAGACATAGATTCTTTTGTTTTTGAGGTATAGTGTTTTCTGATAACTGCGCAGTGTATGTACATGCACTTTCCTTTCCATATGTGCATCCTGTATATTTTACTTAGAGTCTGTTAGTTGAACATGCTTTGCAAATGCGTAAAATAGTAAGTGTACAGAGCACACTTGGCTTCTTAAGGCTGTGTTATTGGATGTTAGGAGATGGAAGAAATAATCATGTGCTTTTTTCTATTTTTAGAGGGTAAATGGCAGGAATTGTACAAAAAATGCATGCAATGTATGCATTTGTGAACGTGTGGGAAATAAAGCATAAGGATTTGCTGTAGAAGCAGTGGTGTTTCAGTTGGGAGTCTTTCTAATGATATTGGGCCATTTTTAGCAGCATATCTACCCCCAAACTCGGGTCCGGGTCCCGAAAAATAGAAATTACCTGGCCATTCCGACCTTTACGGGCCCAGTAATTCCCATTCACAGAACCCGGACCTGGTACATCCCCATTCTCATTTCAGCCCCCATAGTTCTCAATGGGAATGGGGAGGATGCTAACAACGGACCAGAAAATGACGGGACCGTTGTTAGCATAAAGTTCTGCTAGCGGGTGCCGCTCTGCACATCTGGTCTGACCAGGCATACAGGGTGGTCCCGCGAGAAAAACTGGTAATGAGGTGTTGAGGCAACAACGGCGCCGGTAGCACTACCGGCACCATTGTTGCCTTACTGCCAGGGTCGTAATGAGGCCCATTGTCTATCTGTGTGCTTGAATAAAGATGCTTATACACATCCTGGCTGTGTGTTATTTTATAATACACTACAAAGCTTTTTTCACAATTATACTGTTATTTATCTAATTGTTTAATATGAAATGACACGTTTTTAGATAGTTGTGTGTGTAAACAACATTTTGGAGAGGAGACAGGTTTGCAAGTGACATTTGATGATTGTAGATGGCAGAAATAACAGTAAGTTTATTTTACAGGTTATCCAGGGTAAGTGGCAGTAACTCTCTTTATATGCATTCATACAAGAGGTGTACATGAACTGTGCAGAAAATATTCATACCTTTAGTTCGTGTTCATGCATGTGGGTGTGGATGAATCTGCAAGTAGAAAACTTGGGGAGTTTTATAGTAGTTGTTGCTGTAGGTCCTTTGCAGTCACAGCCCAATTGTACTGAGAGTGATCAATAGTACATCTAAAGTGCTGATCTGTCATGATGGAGTTAGATGTAGCGTTCTAGCATGTGATTGGTGGATGATTGTGTGACTGCTTAACAGTAGCCAATGAGGAAATGGTGCAGAGAGTGAAGTGGAAAGGGTAGAAGGGCTGCCCCATTGTTACGCGCTATGTGGCTGTCCGCGGACAGGGTGTGCCACATACGGGACGTCTCAACATATCTGGCATGGAAATAGGACTGTAGGAATCAGCCAATCAGGTGTTAAGGTTGTGGTTTGTATTGAATGAGGCTGTGTGTAGCGAAGATGGCAGAGGTGGAGAAAGTCAGGGCGTTGGTGGTTGGAGATATGTTTGTGCATGGTTTGGAACAGTCTTCTAAATGCAGGAATGTGGCAAGCAATTTTGATATTAATGGAGTGGAGGTTGTGTGGAGCACTATGACTAGTTTCAATGTACAGGCAATTGTACAAGTTTGTGAAGAAATGGGCAGGGTGAACAGTCCACATGTGGTGGTTTTGCACTGTGGTGCTTTGCATTTGGGCTATGTCAGTGCCTTTACTTTGTTGAAAGATTTAGAAAATGTGTTTGAGACAGTAATTAAATTACTTCCAAATGCTAAGATAATCTTTTCAGGTTTGGTACCTAGGGCAATAAGGGACAATAGTTCTGTTTTTTTTTTGTGTAATTAACCGAGGCATGTTTGTTTTTATGCTTAGAGCTGGCATGTTCTTTTGTAATAATGACACGATTTACTCTGCTAATGTTGATTATTTTAAAGAAGATGGTATGTGTTTATGTTTTTTGGGAAATGCTATGTTGTTTTCGAATGTTAGGATTGCTTTGGAGAAGTTAATATGAAGATTTTTGGAGGAAAATAAGAGAAAAAAAACAAGAAAATACAAGTGAAGTATCTTAAAAACACAAAAAAGGGCTCTTTTCAGAGCCAACCTCAAATGGGAAATGGGCCACACTATTTACATTTTCGATTAGTCTGCGGACACCGAGGTTGTCTGTGGACAGCGCGTATTACATACAGGGATTTTGGGGTTGAGAGGCATTCAAATGAGACTGAGCAGAGCAAGGGATTGGTCAATAAGGTTTACTGGGTGTGTTATGTAAGAAGAGAGTATGTTAGAAAGTCTTTTTCCTGAGATGAGAGCAGATAGCTATGGCTGTGTGTTTCAGAAAGCAGATTGTCTGGATTTTGGGAGACTCATGGATAAATAAGTTGGAGGTGCATGCAGATCGCTATGGAATGGCTGCACATCTTGGATTCCCTCATGTAGAAGGGCACTGGCATGGAGCACGTGGAATGAGTTGCTGGATTTGGTACCTCTTTGTGGAACTTTGGTGACACAGTGTCATCCAGACATTATCATTATTTATTGTGAAGGGAACAGTTGAGGACATGACTCTGGAATCTCTTTGCAATTTGCAATAAAAGAAGGACTTGGCAAGGTCATGGACATGTTTCCACATTCCCAAGTCATTTTTTCTCGTATTGCGCAGAGACAAATGTGGCTGCATTCTTCTTCATTTGGTCCACAAATGGAGGAAGTGATGGCATATATCAATAAGGCTGTTTGTGCCTTTTTGATAGATGTTAGAATGTTCTCTTTTCACAATGAGAATATTATGTTTCGTAGCACATATTTTTCACAGAGATGGAGTACATCTTACTTATGCAGGCAATCAGATTTTTCTGCAAAATATACAAAATGCATTGCGACCCTTTTTGGAATTATACCACTCCATTTGCAGTAGGTGTTGACCATTTGTAGTTTTTGAAACACAGAACAACCCCACAAATAGGCTCTTTTCAGAGCCACCACTTCCTCCCAGAGAAAAGTGCAATGGTTCTGATAGGGCTTCACCCCAAAAATGTAAATGTTTGCGTACTGTCTGCAGACTTTAAAAAATGCACAGGACCCTGCACCATTTATTTGGCACTTAGACTGTGAAAGGCGGCTCTGTAAAGAGCCTTTTTTTTGTTGTTTTATATATTATTTTTGTTTTTTTAAACACGACACACAAGGAAAGGAGGGGAAAGGAGGGTAAGGAAGGGACACCAACCACGGGGATAAGAAAGGGCAGGTGGAGAATGGAAGATGTATGGTGGGCCTTATTGAGGTAGTTAGTAGTTGTTCTTGTGCTCCTTGACCCTAGGCTCAAAAGCACTCCGAAGGTTCTAACCCCTGCAGAGTACTGCATCGCAGTACATGCACAATATTATTACCCTCACAAGGTAAGGGTCAACAGCATCATGAATGGCCTGCGAGGCAGCTGGAGGGATATACTGTCCCACAGGAGTGTCTCTTGTGGTGGCAGGAGCGGAAACGGAGGATGCTGCAGGGTAACTCAACCTATTATATTTAGCGCTAGGTACAACCGTACGAATAGCTCCACTGTGGAACAACTTTAGGTATCGCTTCATTGATGTAGTACCATAGCTATTCCAACCAGGCTTGCCACGACTCAGCACCATCTTGCACTGAGTGCAGATCACCTTGTTCACACAAGCTTTTGGCAATCCATTAAGAGTGTTAAGTAGCCACCACACCCAGGAATCACGATGAATGCTAGTAGTAGGGACTTCCAATACCTTATCCTCTTCATCTCTCTCCTCTGCATCCTCTCGCCTGTTCCCCTCTGCAGGCCCGTGGGGACTTGGCAGTGGTTGAGGGGGTGGGTGTGCTGATGAAGCTGAAGTAGCCATGGTTGCCATCTGGAGAACAGCAGGCAGAAGTCACCAGCAATGCTGGAAATGCAGGTCAGGAGCAATGCTCTGTCAGGTAGCCAGAAGCAAAATGAGGATCAGCTCTGGGGTGTGGCCCTTTATAGGGGTGTATATGCGTGATCTGCGGACACCCATGCTGTCCGCGAACATACCGAACAGTAAGAAAGGGCTCAAAAAGTTCCAAAAAGTATATACATCACCAGGGGCATTGTCTGGGACATGTGCAATGGTGAACCTCTACTGGAAAATACCTTGGATTGCCCAAAAAAGCACTTTTTACATGTTTGGGGGCCAGGCACTGTCCCCGAACACGGACACATGCTCAGTGTGGGTGCCATCCCATGATGACGTCGCTGACACATTCGCGAATGGGACTGCTGTCCGTAGGACAGAAAATGCGCGGGGGTGGTTGTGCGCATGTGTGCCGGTGTTCCTTGAACAATGTTTCTGTCCCAAAACTAATTAGAAGTGTGACACACGTGCGGCGGACAGTTACAGACAGGTTCGATGTTTGTAGGACTCAAGTGTGTGGTGCGCATGTGCGCGGGTGTTCTACGGACAGTGTTCAAGTCCCCGAATAAAATAAATGTGTGTCAGAACTTTGCGGACAGTTGGACGGGATATGTGTTCTATGGACATATTCATTCTGGTTGCGGACATTGCAAACAGGGGGGATGGTTTTAGGACATCTTAATTTGAATAGTTACGGACATGCAGACGGATTTAGTGTCCTGCGGACATCCCCATTTTTAACTACAGACAGTGCGAACAGGTATAGTGTCCTTAGGACACCCCCTTTTTGGTTTGTTGCGGACAGGCAGACATCATTTGTGTCCTAAGGACACCTCCATTTTGATTGCGAACAATACAAACAGGTACATTGTCCTTAGGAGACCCCCATTTTGGTTAATTGTGGACAGGCAGACATCTTTTGTCCACTAAGAATACCTCCATTTTAATTACGAACAGTACGAACAGTTATAGTGTCCTTAGGACACCCCCATTTCGGTTTATTGCTGACAGACGGACATCTTGTGTGTCCTAAGGACACCTCCATTTTGATTGCGGACAGTGCGAACAGGTATAGTGTCCTTAGGACACCCCCATTTTGGTTAATTGCAGACATCCCAGACAGCCGCACTGTCCGCAGACACCCTCACTGCCTTTTAAAAAAAAATAAGACACAGAGGAATATACTAACAACACACTTAAAATGTTATTATTGTATAACAGTATAAAAATTACGAAAGAGAGTGGGAAGCATAAACTGAAACAAATACAGGGAAATTAGAGGTTTGGACATGATAGATGAGAGGGGAGGAAAGGATGGAAGTCTCATTGTAATGTTTTTCTTGCTGAGGAGGGTTTGGGGATTGTTGATGGGGACATGGAGAGGGGGAACAGGTACATGTGGGACAGTGACATTTAATGTTTTCTTTTATGAGGTCCTCCACAAAGTGTTTTAAAGTAAAGACATTTTGATTAACATATCCATTTTTAGTTCCATTTGCTGCAGAGGATTTTGTAATGTCTCTCTTGGTATATTATTTTTAATGTCTGTATGGTCTGTTAAAAAATAAATGAGTTAAGTACACATAGAGTAATGTTTATTAATTGACTTATATAGAGACATGTTTTGTCTACCATTAGTATCACTGTCTTCACTAATTTCATCCCGTCGGCAATTTTCTTCCAGCTATTCCAAAGTACTGGACATTTCTGTGTAAAAAAAAAAATATATAGATTCGTTTTAGTGTACCTAATACAGAAAGTTTATAATTATATAAAATAAATGTTGTGTACTTTCTAGTTTCTTGGTAAGTTTGCTGTTACTGCTGTGTAAGTCTGATGTTGCTTTTTGCTGTGCAGTTTCTGTGAGGTAATTATGTTGGAGGAATATTTATTTTGTTTAGTATATTCCATTCTGGTGCATATGCTATTTAAATGGACGGTTAATGCTTTACATATACAGGCCCTCATTACGATACCGGCGCTAAACCGTGGCTCTATTAGCACCATGGTTGGTGCCGGTATCGTAACGTGTCCGCCATGGTGAAATGGGGAAATACCGCCCCATTCCAAGGTTGGCGGGGCGGTATTTCCCCATTTCCCCATGGCCCTTCCCCATTCCCATTTTTGCCCCATAGGGCATAATGAGAACGACGAAGACGCTAAGTACGGTACCGCAAATAGCGGTACCATACTTACCGCAAAGGTCCCTTTGCGGGTCCCTACTTTAACGGCTGGTCTAGACCAGCCGTTAAGGTCGGGTCCCGCAAAAGGAGCTTGTAATTAGGCGCTAATGGGTTAACGGCGCCGCATCCTTTTACGGCGCCGTTAACCCAATAGCGCCAGGGTCGTAATGAGGCCCACAGTTTCCACTTCTTATTTATTATTAAATATAATGTGTTTATGTGCTGCTTTTTGAACTTGTTCAGTGTTTCTGTTGTATAATACAACAATGTAAGATACTCCCTGAGTATTTGGATAGTGTTGATTTTAACTGCGTCCATTTGCAGACATGTGCACAGTCAGCGGACATCAAAATCACTAGCAGGGGGGTTCAGTATGTTCTATGTTACAGGTATATAAACTAAGGGAATCCTAGTAAACACCTATCAAATTCATGCTATGTATATCTATATTCAGTGAAAAAACTTTGTTAAAGGGTGTTATGGTTAGGTTGAGCTACTAAAGACCAATGAAATTCAGTAAAAAAACGTTGTTAAAGGGATGTAATGGTTAAGTTGCGCTACTAAAAACCTAGGAAATTCAGTAAAAAAACGTTGTTAAAGGGACGTTATGGTTATGTGTTGCTACTAAAAACATATGAAATTCAGTTATAAACACTTTGCTAAAGGGACGTTATGGTCCAAGTAAAACCAAAAAGTTATGGTAAACTAAGCAACCATAACTTGTGCCACCATTGTACACTGTTAAGACTAACACACAGGACATCAAAGATGACATCAAAAATATCATTGATGACATCACTGTTGACATCACATGTCTAGCTCCATCTGTTTACCTTTACTGACATATCTAGGCAACGTGTCCGCCGATTGGCTGGAGTGAGGCCTGATGTGCATCAGATTGTTCTGACGTGCCCGCCATCTTAGATCTGCCGACAGCACGGCGGTGAACCGAGGCGAAATGCACTTTTGGGGAGTGTTTTGGTGTGCAAGAGTGGTTGTAGAGGTTTGGGGAGTAAGAGATGGGTCAAATACTGTGTTTGTTTAGGTGGCAGGTGCTACTGATGTATTCTCCATGCCCGCGCCCGCGCTGTCCGGGATGTTCCTAATTAGTGAAAATGAGGGGTGTCCTAAGGATATTATTCCCCTATGTGCTGTCCGCAGGCAAGTTGAAATTGTTCTAAGGACACGCGCAGTGTCAGCAGACATAAAAATTGACCATATGGCACAGTTAAAATGTTTGATTCTATGGGTGTGATATGCTGCGGTGGTTGTGGTCAGGGCCTAGAGTCTTGGGTGCATGGCCGAATGCCATGCACCCAAGACTGAAGTTATAAACACTGAAGTTATAAGACACCATGGGTGTGATATGCTGCAGTGGTTGTGGGTGTGGTATGCTGCAGTGGTTGTGGCCAGGGCCTAGAGTCTTTGGTGCATGGCCACAGGGGGAAAAGTATATCAAAATATATATCAAGAAGATACAGAGGACTTAACTGTGCAACAAGGAAAACTTAACAACGATCAGCGCACCATTTTTGAAGAGGTAACAACACAAATTGTGCATGGCGTACAGCACAAAAATAAAGAATGTACCAGCCAAAATTACAAACCTATCCTGCTGTACGTCAGTGGGGAAGCTGGATTAGGGAAAACATTCTTAATGAAAATTATTAGCAAGTTCCTGCAGCAATTGACAAACAACAAACTGTCAGCTGTTGGAACAGCCCTCACAGGTTTAGCTGCCTACAACATAGGTGGTGTGACTTTACACCGATTACTACTGCTTCCAGTAGAGCATCAAAATAAGTTAGACTACTACAAACTTTCTGCAGAAGCTGCAATGGAATTACAGAGAGTATTGAAGCAAATGAAAATGCTACTAATAGATGAAGTGAGCATGGTCTCCAATCTAATGTTGGCTTTGATTCATCTCAGATTGCAAGAAGTACTTAAAAGTAATAAGGAAGAACTCTTTGCTGGGAAACACATTATCGTTTTCGGAGATCTTCTACAATTGACACCAGTAAAAGGTGAACCGATTTTTAAAACCTTAGGCCACAAACTCTGCCGGAAAACTGTTGGTAGCATAGGTAATGTTAACCTTTGGCAACATTTCCAATAAAGATAATTAACTGAGAACATGCAGCAATCTGCAGATCACACTTATGCCAACATCTTAAAAAGTATTAGAGTTGATTGATTGATTGATAGATTTATAGAGCGCTTTACACCAAGGCGCTGTACAGTGGAACAACATAATACAAGATAACAACAACAAGATAACAGTGGGAGCAAAATTACAACGTGAATCATTCGACAAACAGTGCAAAGAGCAATTAACTGAAGGTGGGGGTGAGGGGAGTGGGATTATGTGTGGGGGGTGTTTGGAGATGAGTTGGATGAGGGAAATGGAAGGGAGAGAGAGAAGGGGAGAAGAGGGAAGAGAGAATATCAGAGGGAAGGGAGGGGGGAGGGGAAGTAGCGAGGGCAGAGGGGGAGTTTTCAAGGAGGAGAATGGAGGAGAAGGGATTTAAGGGAAGTGCAAAATGAGGTGAAGGTCGTCGTACAGCAGATTGTGAGAGGGAGTTAGTTCCAGTGCAGAGGTACAAGGAGTTGGAAGGAACGGAAACGGGAGGAAGCACAGGGGGATGGAGGTACAGTGAGGAGGAAAGTTGGTGTATTATCGCAAGAAGCACAAGCTGTATTGAAAAAGCGGCATATACATGCACTTTATGGCGATAATGCATGCCCATCTTATGTTATGGAATGAATAGCGCACAAAAATGTCAATTGTATGGCCTTAATGCCAACTCTTGCAAGCTGTTTCAAATTCAATGAAACAGTGCTAAAGAAAGAAATGCAAGCAATAATAGAAATTAGCACCACAGACAAACTAGACGTACATGGTTTGACAGTACCCATGTGTGAGCAAGCCACAACAAAACTAAATAGTTTAGAACATTCAATCTCCAACACAGCCGGGTTGGAAATAGTATTGGAATTATCATTAAATTGTAGAGTAATGCTTAAACGTAACCTTGACGTAGAGCAAGGGCTAGTTAATGGAGCACTGAGCACAGTTGTTGGCTTTCAATCATACCCAGGGGATAGCAGCATTCAGTTTGTAAATATTCGCTTTGATAAAGTTTCAGAAGTAAAAAGGATAGGGCGCTCAATAACTCAATTCCTTCTCTTCAAAGACATGTATGTACGTAGAGAGCTATTTTCTCTAACTCTTGCATATGCAGTTACCATTCATAAATCCCAAGTTCTTACCCTAGATAAAGCATTGATAGATATAGGAAAGACAGTGTTTAAGGAAGGCATGAGCTTGACAGTCTTTTGTTAATGAACTTAGATCCAAGTAAAGTCCTAGCTGATATTCCTTGCATTCTAGAATATAATAGATTGCGTTCACTGTACACCCCTAATGTGAAACAATACCCTGTTCCAGATAAAGTGAAACGTGGTAAAACAAAAGTAAATGAAACAGAAAAGCAACAGAATGCAACAGGAATTTCTGCAAAAAAAGAAAAGAAGCTAAAGTACCATCAATTGCCGCAAACATAGAAGAACCTATTTGGGAATGTGAATCAGGCACGTCGGCAAAGAAGCAACAGAAAAACCGAAAAATGCACTCAGGTACAGAACTCGTGGGCCCATTCAAATTTACAAATGGAAGTGGGGTAAGTTGCTATGCAAATGTTGCAATCAATATTCTATTTCAATTACCAACAATTGTGAACAATATTTACCTGCACAGCACAGACCAATTGTGTTTGCAAATGTTAGTACTGCATAGAAACAACAAGGAATCCTGACAAAACATACAGTGTTTATGGAGTAAGGCAACAATTGGACGACTGTGCTGGAATGGTGAGATTCACTACGAACTCACAAGAAGATCCACAAGAATTTCTAATGTACATACTATTAGTATTGGAAAACAAAACTATACCTGTAAATGAAATCTTCCAAATTTCATACATGTGGAAACATACATGCACTCTTTGTAACAAAGTGATACAGGAAGAAATCCCAAATGAGCGATTTGTGCATATTTCCATACCAAATTGTGAAAGCATTCCTTTTTCAGCAACTTGTACAAAATCCAAACCATGGCAGATTATGTAGTATTTGCAATTCAGACAATCGCTATACCTTACTGATACAATCACATAGTGCCTACATAGTACTTTTGCTTCTACATTATAATGCAGATGGCACCAAAAATGACTGCAAACTAACTGGATTTACACACGGTCTAGTGTCACTTGGAAAGAGAACCTTTACAACAGTAGCAATAATCTACCATGCAGGAGCTACAACCAATGCAGGTCACTACACTGCATACATTAAAAAGAATTGTGGATGGTTTGAATGTAATGATAGCACCATTACTCTAAAACAGAGGTTGCCAGCTAACCTTACAAATGCGTATTTAATGTTCGTGAAGCCAAAATGTACGAAATAATGTGCACTTCGAAATTGTGAACAAAGTAAGTTAAAGACTACAAACAGTTAGAATACGCCCACATGTATCTAACTAGCCAACAGGATGGAAGAATGGCACAAATAAATGATTATCACAGATTGTTGGAAACCAATGTACAGGCAGAATACACCTATACGTATCTAACGGTAGCTGAAAATGGGCAGGAAGGCAACAAAGAAAACATTAATGGGAAAGATATAGGAAACAGGATATGTCAATGACACAAATGAATGAGTATCACAAATCTGTAGGAAGACATACACAGTTAGAATACGCCTACAGGTATCTAACTACTCCACAGGATGGAAGAATGACACAAATAAATGATTATCACCGATCGTTGGAAACAAATTCACAGGTAGAATATGCCTATAGGTATCTAAGTGTTGTTAAAAATCGGCAGGAAGGAAACAAAGGAAACATTAATGGGAAAGATGAAGGAAACAGGATGTAAAAATGACACAAATGAATGAGTATCGAAAATCTGTAGGAACAAATGTACAGTTTGAATACGCCTACAGGTATGTAACTGTTGATAAAAATGGGCAGGAATGCAACAAACATAACATTGATCAGAAAAATGAAGAACACACTGAAATGATAAAATGAAGTACTTAGTTGTATAAGAAATGAAGGTTTTCTTTTTAATCCCACAAGGATTTTTTTCCCCAGAGCCAAGGATTTGGAAAGCAAACACAGAAACTGAGCGCAATGCACAGTACACTGGTTTGTAAAGTAATAATGAGGGTCTAAAAAAAAAAAATAACTGTCTATTAAGCAATGTGGTAAATGTGGAAAATCTGCAACCATTAACACACCTTTTTCTTTCATCAAATAAATGGCAAAAGTGATACTTCTGCCAAGTACGAAAATCAAACACAAAAAATGTTTCTGGATTCTAAACAAAGTAAGGAGTAAGTATATTGGCAGGCATCGTCTACACATGGGAATGTAGTCGCCTAATGTGTGGTAGTTCTTTGCTGCAGTGCCTGTGGTGAGTAACCTACCACCTATGCCTTACAAAAAAGTTGCAAGGAGTACAGGTCCTATTAACAACCATCACTGCATATGTGAAACATGGTCTTTCTAAAGTAGCTGCTTATAAATTTACTTTTCGGACCATCGTCTGCAACCATGAAGTGAAGAAAATAGGGCATCAAAACAATAACCAGAATTCACCACACCCATATTAACTTGGAACTCCACTGCTTATGACTTTAGAATTGCACGAATGGACTTTAGCCATGCACCCAAGACTGCAGGGTCTCCCAAAAACCACCTTGGTGATGTGTGGTAGTGGGGGTTATTTTATAGGAGTGTTATCCTGCTGTACCTCTGCCCAGAGGCTTCCCTCCTTGGTATATGTCTGTAGATCTTACATGGGATTGGTGTGCAGTGTCTTCCAAGTGTAGTACTTACCACTTTCTTGTTGGGGCATGGGCTTCGGCCATGGACCCAACACTGCATGCACTCCCCACAACTTGCCAATGAAAATGCAACACAAGGGGTGTATGTACGGTTGCCACATGCAGCGGTGTCTGTGGCCAGGGCCTTGAGTCTTGGAAGCATGTGCCAACCATGGCAGCATACTAATGAAGATAATAATAGCCACTGGAAACCGTAATGCACGTGTCCCTACAAATCTAACAACTCCCCCGTGCAGTGCAATACTGACCCTATTGGACCCCTCATTTTCTATGCGTACACGGAGGCCACAGAACATATGTTATAAAGTATGTATAAGTGTATTATTGGGTGCCTGGCCAACACTGCACGCACTCTCCACAACTTGCCAATGAAAATGCAAGTATGTATAAGTGTATTATTGGGTGCATGGCCAACACTGCACGCACTCTCCACAACTTGCCAATGAAAATGCAACACAAGGGGTTTATGCATGGTTGGCACATGCTACAGTGGTTGTGGCCAGGGCCTAGAGTCTTGGAAGTAAGGCCTTCGGCTGCGCAATTTGCTCAGTTTCTGTGTTTGTTTTCTAAATCATTGGGTCTGTGGGGGATAAAAAAAACCTTCTATGTTGTGGTAAAATATATTTCTTTCATTGTTTTACTGTTTATTTCTTCTTGCTTGCTAATCTTCTATTTGTTGGGTTGTTGCAGATTTTTGGGGCATTAGATACATTATGGCGTATTATAATTGGTTATTTCTACATTTATGCTATTCATCTATCTGTTGGGTTGTTGCAGATTTTTTGGGGCAGTTAGATACCTGTTGGCATATTCTAACTGTATGTTTCTTGTTTGATTTTAGTGGTATTTATTTACCTGTTTGCTTGTTGCAGAATATTGGGGTAGTTAGATACATGTTGGTGTATTCTAACTGGGCACAGTTTTGAAGTTGAAGTTTTACTTATGTGCATACACAGATTATGTATCACATTTTGGTTTTAAGAATATTAAGTAAGCTTTTACAAGATTTGCTGGTAATCTCTGCTTTAGAGTAATGGTACTATCATAACATTCGAACCATCCACAATTCTTTATTATATATGTAGTGTAGTGACATGCATTGGTTGTGGTTCCTGCGTGGTAGATGATACCTATAGTTGTGAAGGTTTTCTTACCAAGTGATACTTGACCATGTTTTAATCCAGTCAGCTTACAGTTGTTTTTGGTACCATCTGCATTGTAAGGTAAAAGCATTATTATTACATATTTACTACGTGTCTGTATTTGTAAGGTGGAGCGATTATATGAATTGCAGGTAGTACATAATCTGCCATGCTTTGTATTTTGTACAAGTTGCTGAAAAGGAATTGATTCACAGTTAGGTATGGCTAAATACACGAAGCGTGCATTAAGGACCTGTTCCTGTGTCACATGGCTGCAGAGAATGCATGTATGTTTCCACATGTATGAAATCTGGAAGATTTCATTTATAGGTATGTTTTTGTTTTCCAGTACTTGTAGTAAGTACATTCGAAATTCTTGTGGATCTTCTTGTGAGTTTATAGTGAATTTGACTATTCGAGCACAGTAGTCCAATTCTTGTCTGATTCCATAAACACTGTAAGTGCTGTCAGGATTGTTGGTTGCATTTCTATGAAGGACTACCATTTGCAAACACAATTGGTCTGTACAGTGTAAGTAAATGTTCTCAACAGTTGGTGGCAATTGGAATAGAATATTTATTGCTACATTTGCGTAGCAATTTACAGCAGTTATATTTGAAAATTTGAATGGCCCTGACAGTTCTGTGGCGAAGTCCTTTGTTCGGAGTGTGAGTTGCTTCTTTGAAGAAGTAGTTGAGTTACCTTTACCAGTAGAGTCTTCTTTGGTTGTGGTACTTCATGAAGTATTAGTTTCTTTTTTTTTCCTTTGGAGGAATTGCAGTGATGTACTGTATTGTTTCAGTTTGAAGTAGTTTTCTTTTACAACATTTTGCTTTTTGTGGAACATGATAGGTTTTTAGATGGGGGTCTAGATTGAACACAGCCTATTTTATTCTAGAATGCAAGGAATATCTGCATTTACTTTACTTGCATCAAAGTTGATTAGAAATAGCCCGTCAAGTGTACGTAAGCGTAATAGTGCTACATAGCTCATTTCTTCTTTAAAGATTGTGCTACCAATATCTATTAATGCTTTATCTAGGGTAAGACCTTGTGATTTGTGAATGGTAACTGCATATGCTAGAGTTAGTTAAGATTGTTCTCTGCGTTCATACATGTCTTTGAAAAGACGGAAGCAGGCTTTTGAGCGTCCTATCCTTTTAACTTCTGATAGTTTGTCAAAGAGAATATTGACAAACTGAATGTTATTGTCACGTGGGTATGTTTGAAAGCCAACAACTATACCAAGTGTTCCAAGTGTCTGGGATGACATATCATCTGACAAAACTCTATCACAGAAATTGTACAGCTTAAGCATAAAAATGCTCTCTCATAGAGAATATGGCTGCTATGAAGCTGCAGACTGTTAAACCGGCACTGCCTTATATGGGACATCTGACAATATGGTATGGCTAAGTTGTGTTCCTGCTAAATCTAGAAAAAGTTTTCTCAAATCATATGAGCATAGCCAAAAATGATCCCAACAGCAAAGACATTTTGAAAAACAATTTACTAGACACATACTACCCAAACAGGTGTACCACTTTGGAAACCATGTGTCTCTACCACGTAGCCCAAAACTTCACATACAAAAATTATATTAAACCGGATGAAAAGAAAGGTAGATAAAGAGTTGTACATTTTGAATGCAGCTTAGTGAAACTTACCAAACGCAGCTTAATTAATCATATCAAATTGTTATTAAAAACTCCTCAACATAAATAACTGTATTACATGACTCTGCTACAACTTTTTAAACGATGGAGAAAAGAAGAAGAGTTACTGGATACCTATGACTCCTATGAGCAGCGTAGTATTTTCCAAGAAATTACAAAAGAAATGGAACATGGAAAATAAAACCTGTACCTGCCAAGACTACAAACCTATACTGCTATACATGAGTGGTGAAGCTAGTTCAGGCAAAACATTATTCATCAAAATCATCAGCAAGTTCCTTCAACAATTGACAAACTACAAACTGTCAGCTGTTGTAACTGCCCCCACAGGTTTAGCTGCCTACAATATAGGCGGTGTCACTTTAACCAATTACTACTCCTTCCAGTAGAACACCAAAAGAAATTAGACTATTACAATCTTTCCACAGAAGCTGCAATGGAACTACGTAGAGTTTTCAAACAAAAGAAAATGCTGCTGTAGATGTGGTGAGCATGGTTTCCAACCTAATGTTGGCTTTGATGTTTTTATATCTATGTTTGTTTTGTTTTTGTTTGCTATGCATAGGAAATCGTTTAAATCTTCCCATGCATATTCTGCACAACTCAATGTAATAAACCAAGTGTGTGGGCCAAGATTTCTTATAATACAGCGTACATCTCCATGACTTCAGAACCATTATTCTTTTATACCACGCATGCTTGCTGAAAGATTTGTAATACTTGACTGTAAAACCTCATCATTTTCTTGCACTTTTTGTAATAATTGCACAGCTGACATATTTTGAGAATGGGTACCTGATTTCAACGTGTGTGCAACTCTGTTGAATCGAGTTGCTAGTTCACTTTCAAGGAGAAGGTGGAATATGCATTCCACAATTTGTATGAATCTGGAGTCGTCAGAATTCATTCATAAAGAGCGATATTCTGATGCTGTTATCTGTGTGGTCTGTCACCGTACCTTCCTCCTTTTCCAGTAGGAATGAGTAGAGGAAAGGCCTGTGCTTCTATACTATTTTCCCATATGCTGATTGGAGATCCTTTGGCTTGTCCCATTTGGCATGTTTCCAGTACATCATCTATAGTGTCTTTAGAGGATGAATTGTATAATGGTCTAAAATATTGGATTGTGTAGCAGGATTTTAAAGTTGAAATTGACCAGTTTCGGGTGACTCTTTCAATCATTTTTCTCAGGTTTTCTTCAATATTAATATCTTTGTAGTGTTCATTGTTGTTTTTTAGATATTGCAGGGCTTGTCTAAATTTATGTAAATCCACAAGTTGTTGCCACATTTTTTTGTCTTTGGTAGGTACGCCATTTACTAAGACAATTAAAGATTGATCTATTGGCCGTTGCACTCCTAGAGTGTGTACATTTTCTTTGAGATCTAATGGTACATACACTACTTTGCCAAGAATGCCTTTCACTAATTCAGAGGGAGGTAATTTTGATGTTTTTGGTTGGAGGCGTATTATTGCTTGAAATGGGTGCACTATTTGAATTATGATGACCTCATATAAATTTAGTTGTTGCAAGGGTTTTGGTAGTGGGAATAATTCAAAGTTATTTTTGCACGTGAAGGTGTTTGGTTGTTCTCAAGTTTTGCAGTGCAGTAATTGCAAAGTATTAAGGGGTCAGTAATGTCATATTTGTTTTCTGCTATAAGATAGAGAGCTTATTGGAACCATTTGGAATCTTCATTGTCTTCTATTGTGTATGATGTATCTATAGTTTTTGTGATACTTTTATAAAAAGTCCTGCAGTAACACACACACATGGTTTGGTACTTCAGCTGAGGAACTTTTTAACTTTAGTGTTTTAATTTTGTATGTGTTTAATAGAAGATTTCTATTTGTACAGTAGTTGCTAGTTTGTTGTACATCTATTGCATTTTGTAAGTGACTTTCGATTCCAAAATATTATTTTCTGGATATGCTCTGTTTCTTTGAGTAGTTGTTAGGCTGTACCATGTAGAAGATTGTTATTTAATAATGCAGGCTAATGAATGTCCTTGTAGTCCTGTGTATTTGTGGACTGAACAGGCATCCATATTTTGTAGTAGTTTCATTTTGAATTTGTCTTTGCTTTTTACATACTGATTGAGGAACTGGTGTAAAGATTTGAAAGATGTGTTGGTAATGTTACACATTGATGTGCATGGCCATATGTAGACTGGACGTTTTGGTTCAGTACAATGGGAAGGTGATACTGAGTTTTCTAGGGATATTTTTGTGAGCAGAGTTTCTTGTTCCTTAATGGTGTTATTAAGTTTGTTATACCCTTGTCCACTGCTATGTATGGCAATTGGGTTTGTTTGCTTTTGTTTGTATGCTTCTTCATTAAAATATGGTTCTGTGGTCATGATGTGACTCCATTCACCTCCACAGATGATTAATAAGCTATTTTTGTTGATATTCCATTTATTGAGAAGTCTTTTTTTTAGGGTAGTAGTTAATTTTGTTAGTGGTTTCATTCTGTTTAAAACTAAAATAAAAAACATCCTTTTGAGAAGTATTGCACTGGCTATGAGAGCTTCTAGGATACATCTTCTACGGTAGTTTTTAAGGGTTGTGCATGATTTCTCTCCTGTTTTTATACGGTTCTGAAGGATTCTCTGGCGGAACATTTTTTGTAAAATATTTTTGTTTGGTATGGTTATCGCTTCATTGATGTAGTACCAAAGCTATACGAACCAGGCTTGCCACAAATCAGCACCATGAGTGCAGATCACCTTGTTCGCATGAGATTTTGCCTTTTCATCAATTGTGGTAAATAACACCCACACCCAAGACTCACGATGAGTGCTGGTAGTAGGGACTTCCACTGCCTCATCCTCTTCAATCTCTTCATCCCTCTCCTCTGCATCCTCACGCTGGTTCCCCTCTGCAGGCCCTTGGGGACGTGGTGGTTGTGGAGGGGGTGGGGGTACTGATGCTGAGGCAGTAGCAGAAGAAGCAATTTGGGATGTCATCAGGAAGGTTAATAACCAGGAACCGGGAACCAAGAACAGCAACCTGCACAATTGTCCTGTTGTAAATCTTGGAAATCCAAAAGCGGAATGAAGATCAGCTCTGGGGTGTTGTCTTTTATAGGGGTGTAGGTGCGTGCTTTGCGGACACCCACGCTGGTCATGGATACATCGAACACCAAGAAAGGTCTCAAAAAGTTTCAAAAAGTATGCACATCGGCAGGGACATTGTCTGGGACATTTGCAATGGTGAACTTTTACTGTAAAATACTCTGGATTGCTCAAAATAGCACTTTTTAAATGTGCGGGGGCCCGGATAGTGTCCGCAAATAAGGACACACGCTCAGCGTGGGTGCAGTCACATGATGACATCACAGACACTTTGCGAACGGAACGGCTGTCCGCAGGACACCAAATGCACAGGGACGGTTGTGCACATGGGCGCGGGTGTGGGCGCGGGTGTTCTACGGACAGTGTTCGGGTCCCTGAACTAATTAACAGTGCGACACACGTGTGGCAGACAGATGCAGACAGGCGGGATATTCGTAGGACCCATGTGTGTGATGCACATGTGCGCAGGTATTCTACGAACAGTGTTGAAGTCTCTGAATAAAATAAATGTGCGTCAAAACTTTGCAGACAGGTGGACGGGATATATGTTCTACGGATATATTCATTCTGGATGTCGACATTACGAACAGGGGTGGTGTTCTCAGGACACCCCCATTTTGGGTGATTGCGGACATGCGGACATCTTGTGTGTTCTAAGGACACCACCATTTTAATTACGAACAGTACGAACAGGTATTTTGTCCTTAGCACCCCCCCATTTTGGTTAATTACGGACAGGCAGACATCTTGTGTGTTCTAAGGACACCGCCATTTTGATTAGGAACAGTACGGACAGGTATACTGTCCTTAGGACACCCCCATTTTGGTTAATTACGGACAGGCGTACATCTTGTGTGTTCTAAGGACACCTAAATTTTAATTACAGACAGTACGGACAGATATAGTGTCCTTAGGACACCCCCATTTTAGTTAATTGAGGACATCCCGGACAGCCGCACTGACTGCGGACACCATAACAGCCTTTAAAAAAAAAATAAGACACAGGCATATACTAAGAACACACTTAACATGTTATTATTGTTTAACAGTATAAAAATTATGAAAGAGAGGGGAAAGCAGAAACTGAAACAAATACAGGGGAATCAGAGGTTTGGACATGATGTATGGGAGGGGAGGAAGGGATTGAAGTCTCATTAAAACATTTTTCTTGCTGGGGAGGGTTTTGGGATAGTTGGCTGGGACATGGAGAGGGGAAACAGGTACATGTGGGACAGTGATTTTCTTTAATGTGGTCCTCAATAAACTGTTTTAGTAGATTGGCATTTTTCATTAACATATCCATGTTTAGTTCCATTAGTTTCAGAGGATCTTCTAATGTCTCGCCTGGTATATTACATTTATTGTCTCTATGGTAAAAACAAAATATGTTAACTATACATAAAGTAATGGTTATTAATTGGTTTATATAGAGAAATGTTGTGTGTACCATTAGTATCACTGTCTTCACTCATTTCATCTCGTGGGAAATTTTCTTCCAGCCATTCGAAAGTACTGGACATTTTTGTGTAAAAAAAAAATATATATATTAGTTTTAGTGTACGTAATACAGAACATTTATAAATATATGAAATAAATAGTGTGTACTTACTACTTCCTTAGTAACTTTTGGTGTTACTGCTGTGTAAGTATGCTCTTGCTTTTTGCTGCACAGTTTCTGTGAGGTAATTCTGTTGGAGGTATATTTATTTTGTTTTGGTATATTCCATTATATTGGAAACGCTATTTCAGTGGATGGTTGGTGTCTTACATGTGTAGTTTCCACTTCTTATTTAATATTAAATGTTATGTATGTATGTTGTGCTTTTTGAACATGTTTGGTGTTTCTATTGTCATGATTCAATAATGTAAGATACCCCATGAGTTTTTGCAGTCTTGATGGTGACCGCGTCTTTCTGTGGACATGCGCATGGTCCACGGACATCAAAATTACTAGCGGGGCAGGGATTCGGTATTTTCTATGTTATATGTATGTAAACTAAGGGAGTCTTAGTAAACATTTATAACATTTACATTATCTTTATCTATATTCAGTGAAAAAACTTTGTTACAGGGATGTTATGGTTAGGTTGTGCTACTAAAAACCTATGAAATTCCTTGAAACAAACTTTGTTAAAGGGACGTTATGGTTCGAAGTAAAACCGAAAAAACCTTGAAATTCACCAGTTATGGTAAGTTAAGCAACCATTAATCGCGCTACCACCTTGCACTGCTAAGACTAACACCCAGGACATCAAAAATGACATCACAAATGTCACAGAAATGTCTAGTACTTTGGAATGGCTAGAAGAAAATGTTCCTCGGGACGAAATGAGTGAAAACAGCGATAGTAATGGTAGACACTAGGCTTCTCTAAATAAACCAATTGATAACCATTATTTTATGTGCACTTAACATATATATATTTTTTAACAGACCATGCAAACAACAAGAACAATAGAGAAACAGACACCTTGGAAAATTATCTGCAGCGTGTAGAGCAAAAAATGGATCAATTAATGACACATTTCACTCTCTTAAAAAAACTTTGTAGAGGACCATAAGAAGGAAAACACTGTCCCACATGTACCTGTACCCCTTCTGCATGTCCCAGCAAACCATCCACAAAAACTACCCAGCAAGTAAGACGTTATGATGAGACTTCAATCCTTTCCTCCCCTACCTTCCAACATGTACAAACCACTAATTCCTGTGTATTTGTATCAATTTCTGCTTCCCCCTCCCTTTCATATTTTTTATATTTTTATACAACAATAAAATATTATGTGTGCTGTTACTATGTTCCTCTGTGACTTGTTTAAAAAAAAGAGGCAGTTAGGGTGTCCACTGACAGCGCGGGTGTCTGGGATGTCTGTAAATTAACCAACATGGGGGTGTCCTAAGGAAACTATGCCTGTTCGCACTGGTCACAATCAAAATGGAGGCGTTCTTAGGACACACAAGATGTCTGCCCGCCCGCAATTAACCAAAATGGGTGTGTCCTAAGGACACTATGCCTGTTCGTACTGACCGTAATAAAAATTGAGGTGTCCGCAGAACACTAAATCCGTCTGCATGTCTGCAACTATTCACAATAAGGTGTCCTTAGAACATACCCTCTGTTCGCATCGTTGCAACCACAATCAATACATCTCTAGAACACATAGCCCGTCCGCCTGTCCAAAAAGTTGTGACACACATTTAATTTGGTTGTGCACCTGAACTCTGTCCGTAGAACACTGGCATGCATGCGTATTACACCCTTGGGTCCTACGAACATCATGCCTGTCTGTAACTGTCAGCTGCACTTGTGTTGCACTTTTAATTAGTTCGAGGACACAGACACTATCTGTAGAACACCCACATGCATGCATACACCCAACACCGCGCATTTGGTGTCCTACGGACACCTGTACCATTCTCGAACATGTCCGCGATGTCACATGTGACCGCACCCATGCTAAGCGTGGGTCCTTGTTCGCTAACACAGTCCAGGCCCCTGGACATTAAAAACATCCTTCTTTGAGCAATCCAAGTTATTTTCCTGGGAAAATTCACCCTTGCACATGTCCCAGACAATATCCCAGCGATCTGCACACGTTTTGGACATTTTTTTGCCTTATTTTTATTATTTACAGACAGTGCGGTTGTCAGTGAAGTGCTCCCCAGCAGCCCTATCAAAGGCCAAACCCCATAGGTGATCCTCATTCTGCTTTTAGATTTCCAAGCAAGACAGAGCATTGCTGGACATTGATCCTTGATCGACCTGCTTTTGCTACTGCATGAATTCCTTTTGGGAAATTCCTGACAGCTGTCCTGATGGCCTCCATGGCTGCTGCTGGTGCTACTTCTGTCTCAGCACCACCCCCAACCTCTCCACCATCTCCCCAAGGGCCTGCATAGGGGAACAGGCGTGAGCATACAAAGGAGGATGAAGAGGGTGATGAGGATGATGTCGTGGAGGTCCCTACTACTAGCACTCTCCATGAGTCTTGGGTGTGGAGGTTATTTGCCACTCTTGATGGAGCACCGAAAGCTTGAGCAAACAAGGTGCGCTGCACTCAGTGTCAGATGGTGCTGATTCATGGCAAACCAGGTTTGTACAGCTACGGTATTACCTAAATGAAGTGAAACCTAAAGTCATTCCAAGGTGGGGCTATTTGTAAGGTTGTACCTTACGATAAACATAGTAGGTTGAGTTCCTCTGAAGCATCCTCTGTTTCTGCTCCTGCCACCACAAGAGACACTCATGTGGGGCAGCGCATCCCTCCAGCTGCCTCGCAGGCCCTACGTGAATCTGTAGACTCTTATCTTTCGAGGGTCACAGTAATATGTATGTACTGCGACGCAGTACTCTGCAGGGGGGAGACCTTCAACGTGCTTTCGAGGCTGCGGTCCGGGAGCATGAGAATGACTGCCAACTTCATGAGTAAGACCCACCCTACTTCTTCCTCTCTCCACCTGCCCTTTCTTATGCCTGTGGTTGGTGCCCCTTCCTTACCCTCCTGTCCCTTCCTTTCCTTATGTGTCATGTCTGAAAAATAAAAAAAAATACAAAACAACAAAAACCAAAAAAAAGGCTTTATTCAAGCCGCCTTTCACAGTTCAAAAATAGAAGTTCCAATGAAATGCTGCAAGGCCCTGTGCGTTTTTAGAAGTCTGCGGGCATTTAACATTTTTGGGGTGCTACCCTATCAAACCCATTGCACTCGTCTCCAGAAGGAAGTGGTGTCTCTGAAAAGAGCTTTTTTGTGGTTTTTTTTGTGTGTTTCCAAAACTTAAAGTGGTCAACACCTACTGGAAAAGGATTGCTATATTTCCAAAAAGGGCTGCAATGCATTTTGTATATTTCGCAGACAAATCTGATTGCCATCATAAGTAAGATGTACTCCATCTCTGTGAAAAATATGTGTACTACGAAACATAATATTTTCATTGTGAAAAGAGGATATGCCAATATCTCTCAAAAAGGCACAAACAGCCTTGTTGACATTGCACCTCATTTTCCCCATTTGTGGACCAAATAAAGAAGAACGCAGCCACATTTGTCTCTGCGCAATACGATAAAAAATTACTCTGGACTTTGGAAACATGTCCATGACTTTCCCAACTCTTTCTTTCATTGCAAATTGCAAAGAGATTCCAGAGACATGTCCTAAACTGTTCCCTCCACAATTAATAATAATAATGTCTGGGTGATGCTGTGTCACCAAAGTAGCACAAATAGGTACCAAATCAAGCCACTTCATTCCATACACTCCATGCCAGTTCACTTCCACATGAGGGAATTCAAGTTGTGCAGCCACTCCACAGCGATCATCATGCACCTCCAACCTATTTATCCACGAGTCACCCAAAATCCAAACAATCTGACTTCTGAAAGACACAGCCATAGTTATCTTCTCTCCTATCTTATTTCTGACAAAGTCTCTCCTTACACATCACACCCAGTAAACCTTGTTGACCAATCCCTAGCCCTGCTACATCTCATTTCCATGCCTCTCGCCTCAAAATCCCTGTATGTAATACGTGCTGTCCTATGAACAACCGCAGTGTCCGGGGACAAATCGCAAAATCTGAGAGTGGGGAATGAAAATGTAAATTGTGTGCCTCATTTCCCCTTTGAGGTTGTTTCTGAAAAGAGACGTTTTCTTTTTTTTTTTAAGATGCTTCAGAAACACCTTTTATTTTGTATTTTTTTTCCCCTTTTTTCCAAATATCTTCACATTATCTTCTCCAGTGCAATCCTTATGTTCCAAAACAGCATGGCATTTTCCCATAAAAGATAAAGACATGCCATCTTCTTTAAAGTAAAGAACATTACCAGAATCAATGTTGTCATTATTGTAAAAGAACATGCCAACTCCAATCATAAATGCAAACATGCCTTAGCTAATTAAACACCTAGCAACATTTTGCTGAGGACAAAAAGCAGAACTGCTGTCCCATACTGCCCTGGGTACAAAAGCATAAAAAATAACCTTTGCATCTGAAAGTACTTTCATTAGTGAGGTGGGTTTTAGGCTCTAGGAGTGGAACCTGCCAGTGCTAAGCTCCAAATATGTTGTGATTGCGATTTTGGGCAAGATCACAGGAGCGGTTTTGGGGTTTAGCCTAAGCCCCAGTTGAGTAAATTAGAAAGGAAAGGTTTGTTGCTCCCGGCTATCTTGCTTGTAGTTTGTGAAATAATTATTTCTGACACTTTGGTTAGTATAAATTAATTCGTTTATTGTTCGTTGTTTTTCTGGATGATTTTTTCCTTAAATACATGTGTTTATGAAAAACACTCTTTGGAACTTGACGAGCAAGTTAGGTCAGCCGACACGTGTTTCGACCTTTTTGAAAAGCAGCAGAGCACCGCCTAGGACGCCAGACGGAACATAGAGGGCCCAACAGGAGCCAGGACTGCCGTAAAGGACAGTTTATATTACAGAACCCCACTTTGGGCACACAGCAAACCGCAACTGGCCTTGAGAACGACCGTAAGGTCGAAACACGTGTCGGCTGACCTAACTTGCTCGTCAAGTTCCAAAGAGTGTTTTTCATAAACACATGTATTTAAGGAAAAAATCATCCAGAAAAACAACGAACAATAAACAAATTAATTTATACTAACCAAAGTGTCAGAAATAATTATTTCACAAACTACAAGCAAGATAGCCAGGAGCAACAAACCTTTCCTTTCTACTTTCATTACTGCCTGAACCAAGTTTTCAAGATCTTGCAACAAAGTAGGTACACTGACATAGCCCAAACGCAAAGCACCACAGTGCAGGACAACCCCATGTGGACTATTAAACCTAGACATATCCTGACAAACTTCGAGAAAGCATTGCCTTTAAATTAAAACCAGGCACAGTGCACCACACCAAATCTACTCCTTTTATGTCAAAATTGTTAGCCACATTCCTAGATTTAGCATACTGCTCCAAACCATTCACAAACATATCTCCAACCACAAACTGCCTGAATTTCTCCACCTCCGCCATCTTCACTACACACAGCCTATCTCAATATGAAGCAGAACCTGAACACCCGATTGGCTAATCCCTAAAATACACTCCCATTTCCTGCTTGGAAGCCCTGCAGAGCGTGTAAATAACACTAATACACCCTGCTATCTTTCCACTTCACTCTTTGCACCATTCCATCATTGTTACTGTTAGACAGTCACACAGCCATCGACCAATCACATCCAAGAACTCTACATCTAACTCCATCATCACAGTTCAGCACTTTAGATATCATGTTGATCACTCTGAGTACAATTGGGCTGTGATTGCAAAGCATGTGCGGCAACAACTACTGTAAAGCACTCCAAGATTTATGCTTGCAGATTCATCCAAATCCAAATGAATACAAACTACAGGTATGCATATTTTCTGCACAGTACATGTACAACTCTTGCATAAATGCATATAAACGGGGTAACTGCCAATTACCTTGTATAACCTGTCTTTGCTCCGTTACGATCAAGTGTCGCTTGCAAAGATGTCTGCTCTCCACATTTTTATTTACCCATGTTACTAACTGTTATGTGCATACAGTTTATCTCTTCATTCATTCTGTCATTTGTGTGACCACTACCACCTATTATCCACATTTCAAATATAATAGTATTTAATGCATCATAGTGCATAGGATGTCCATACGCTTTCCTTTCTATACATTCTGGATATTTTACTTACAATCTATCAATTGAAATTCCTTTAAAAATGATTACAATAGTAATCAGACACAACATACAAAGCTCTCTAACAAAGTGTCATTTCATGTTGAAAGATGTGAAAAATAACAGTATAATTGTGGGAGAAGGCTTTGTAGTGTGTTATAAAATGACAAGCAGCCAGGATGAGTACATGCATCTTTATTGATGCACACAGATAGCCAATATCATTTGAAAGGCTCTGAGCTGAATCAGCACCACTGCCTCTACCACTGTTCTTCCAACTTAGGCAGCTCTCTCATTACAGCTGGTTGCCTATTCCGTTCTAGAATTTACCACAGCTTTCAACTACACACAGGTTCAGTCATGTCTATCACATCATGTACAACTATTTACAAACAGTGTAGTAAACCAACACATACATCTCCCCCTGTCCATTCAGTCTGCAACGCAAGCACCACACCCTTCATTGCAATCCTTACTTTCATTCAGTCTCTCCCACCTCCAAGAACCACACAATCACCCATTAGTGGGCTAATCACCTGCAATCTGGTAAATTTGCTTTACCCTTTGCCACTTTTCCAAGTTTTCTTATTTGAACCTTCTACCCTACAACTATCCTGGAGAGTAATAAGCTGCTGAACCCATCAAATCCTTCTTCTTTCTTTCCCACACCTTCACAAATGCATACATTGCATGCTTTTTTCCCACAGTTCCTGCCATTTACCCTCTATAAATCGCAAGCATCCAATAAGACTGCTTTAAAAAGCAAAGTGTACTCTGTGTGCTTTCTATTGTACTCATTTCTAAGGCACATTCGACTGACAGATTGTAAGTAAAATATACAGAATGCACATAGACAAAGGAAAGTGTGTCTACATGCTATGCACAGTTAACAGAAAGCACTGCTATTGCAAATAGAAAAACATTCATGTCTACATAAACAACAGTACTATTACCACACATATTTACTAACTTATTTCTTTCACAATTGCAGTGAAGTCCACTCTCCTGAAAACCCAGCTGTGTCTGAAGTACGAACCAGAACTCAGAAGGAACCTACTCTTTCCATCCAAAAAAGTAAGTGCAGTACTGTGATAATGTTCTAACTTTTACTCAAACACTGTAGAATTCTAGTATTGTAGAACCAACAATTGTATTAATCCTGCAACATTAGATTCAGTACTACTGCTTGCCCCTCAGCAGCTCCATATGTGTATTGTCATCTAAACATGAGTATAGTAACACACAATTACAAGAATAGCCTTCCCAACCTGAAGTAACAGCCCATTGCACAATCACACACCTCTACATACATGCTTAGCATCATACTCAGACACTCATGGACAAAGCACACATACACTGCACAACATCCCAACCCACACTTTCTTTTTTTCTCCAACAGACCCCCAAAGAATGCCTACCAAAAAGCAAATCTGTAGAAAGCAAAGCAAAAGTAGACAAAATCAGAATAAAAGTGTCCAAAATAAGCATCCACCTCTAGCAGAATTTCTACAAAAAGTTCAAACAAAACAGCTAATACAGCCACTAAGTGAAACAAAACCAGCTTCGACTAAGGAAACTTTGCCACCTCTTTCTAAATGTAAAATGAAAGAGAAAGTGATTAACAAGACTGCAGCTACCACTAGTGTTAACACTGCACCTATAACTCTCAATATAGCGACAAGTAAGTATACCAAAAAAAATATTTTACAAAAACTTTTCTGTCCTTCAGAACCTTATAAAAACAGGAGATAAATCAGGCACAACCCTTGAAACCTACCGTAGAAAATTAATCCTAGAAGCTCTCCTACTCAAAAGGAAATTATTTATTTTCGTTTTAAACAGAATGAAACCACTAACAAAACTAAGTACTAAACTACAAAAAAGACTTCTCAATAAATGAAATATCAACAAAGATAGCTTCGCAAACATCTGTGGAGATGAAATGACTCACACCACCAGCACAGAACCATATTTCAAAGAAGAAACATACACACAAATGCAAATAAACCCAATTGCCATGCATGGCAGTGGACGAGGGTATGAAAAAGTTAAGAATACCATTATGGAACAAGAAACGCTGCTAATAAAAATATCCCTGGAAAACATAATATCAACTCTCCATTCCACTGAACCAATGTGTCCAGTCTACAAATTGCCGTGCACATCAATGTGTAATATAGCCAAAACATCTTTCAGATCTTTAAGCCAGTTCCTCAATCACTATGTGAAAGGCGAAGACAAATTGAAAATAAAACTATTACAAACTATGTACTCCTGTCCAGTCCTCAAATACACAGGACTACAAGGACATTCATTGACCTGCATTTGTGGACCTATTTGCAAAAGCACCTTCCACCACATCAAAATGATATCAACACACCATTCATCTATAAGAAATCTGGTTCATAAACTGTACTATGCCAAAAGTCCTGTTTTAGCACTAGCTCATTTAAATAACAATCTTCTACATGGTACAGCCAAAGAACTGCTCAAAGAAATAGCGCATAAACAGAGAAAGTGTTTTGGAAGTGAAAGCCACTTACAAAATACAATTGCTTTACAACAGACTAGCAACAACTTTACAGATGGCAACCTTCTACTACACACATACAAAAAAGAAATAATAAAGTTTGAAAGTGCATCTGCTGAAGTACCAATCCGTGTGTGTGTGTTGCCGCAGAACTTTTTTATAAGAATAGCACAAAAAACTGTAGAGATAATGTACAAAATAGAAGACAATGAAGGTTCCAAGTGGTTCCAATTAGCTCCCTATCAAATAGCAGATGACAAATACAAAATTACTGACCCCTTAATACTTTGAAGTTACTGCACTGCAAACCTTGACAACAATCAAACACCTTCGCGTGCTATATCAAATAACTTGGAATTATTCCCACTACCAAAACCCCTGCAACAACCTAACTTGTATGAGAGCATCATAATTCAAACAGTGCACCCATTTCAAGCAATAATACACCTTCAACCGAAAACAGCTAAACTGCCTCCCTCTGAATTACTGAAAGGAATTTGAGGCAAATGAGTTTACTTGTCATTAGATCTCAAAGAAAATGTAAACACTCTGGGAGTGCAACGTCCAATATATCAATCTTTAATTATCTTAGTAAATGGCGTACCTACAAAAGACAAAAATATGTGGCAACAACTTGTGGATTTACATGAAGTTAGACAAACCCTGCAATATCTAAAAATCAGCAATGATGAAATATTGAAGAAAACCTGAGAAACCTGAGAGAAATCACTGAAATAATTCAAGAATCATCACAAACTGGTCAATTTCAACTTCTAGATCATGCTACAGAATCTATTATTTTAGACCATTATACAATTCGCCCATTATACTCTAAAGACACCATGGATGATGCACTGGAAACAGAGTAAATCCGACAAGCCAAAGGATCTCCAATCAGCATATGGGAAAAAAGTATAGAAGAATGTGCCTATCCTCTACTGTTTCCTACTGGAAAAGGGAAAGGTACGATGATAGATCCACACAAATAAAAGCATCAGAATACATGTACCAATTTTCAAAATATGTCAGCTACTAAATTACGACAAGAAGTGCAAGAAAAAGGTGAGCTTTTACAGACAAGCATTACAAATCTTTTAGCAAACATGCGTGATATAAAAGAATGCTGGTTCCAACGTCATGGAGATGTAAGCTATATAATAAGTAACCTAGGCCCACCCATTTGGTTTGTGACATTAAGTTGTGCAGAATATGCAAGGGAAGATGTACACAATTTATTATGCATAGCAAACAAAAACAAAACAAATATAGGTATAAAAACACCAGAAGAACTCTGCTCTCTAGATTCTGTAAATGTATCAAGATATTTCAATTATCGCTTCATTGCTATGCTACACTTTATTTGTAATAAAACTGTTCCTCCCCTCGGAGAAGTGCAACACTTCTTTTGGAGAAAAGAATACCAAGCCAGAGGAGCACGATACATCCACATGCTTTTGTGGATTAAAGATGCTCCCAAATTTGTACAGTACAATGATGCCACTGTTTTGCAGTTCATCCAAAAATATGTCACTTGTGAAGTCCCTTCACAAACGACACATAGTGACCTTCATGCACAAATTTTCCAATTTCAAAGACATAAATGTGCGACGTATTGTTGATGCAAATATAAAAACAAAGGGAAATGCTACACCAAATGCCGCTTTGATTTTCCTAGACCAGTTTCAACAACAAGTCAAGTGAACAATTTCATATTTTCAGTTAGACATAGTGTTAAAGGTAAATCACCTAAGAACACATATTACATAAAAAGAACAGACGAATCAAAATATATCAATGATTGCAATGCAATCATTGCCCACCAATGGAATGCAAATATATATGTGCAGTACATTGCAGGCAATTCCATTGCAGTTACATGATATGTCACAGCCTACTTACCCAAAGCAGAAAAACAGAGCTGCAAGACTTCTGGGATGACATATCATCTGACAAAAGACTATCACAGAAATTGTGCAGCTTAGGCATACAAATGGCTACTGTCAAGCTGCAGACCATTTAACTAGTACTGCCTTGTACGGAAAATCTGAAAATATAGTATGGCTTAGCCTTGGTCCTGCTAAATCTAGAAAAAGAGTTCTCAATCATATGAAGACATAGAAACAGTAGACAAAAATGATCCCAACAGCCAAGACATTTTAAAAAAAACAATTTACTAGAAACATATTACCCAAACAGGAGTACCACTTTGGAAACCATGTTTCTATACCACATACCCCAAAACTTGACATACAAAAATAATATTAAACCAGGTGAGGAGAAACGTAGATACAGAGTGGAAAATTGTGAAGGCAGCTTAGTGAAATTGACCAAACGCAGCTTAATTAATCATATCAAATTGTCATTAAAAACTCCTAAACATAAACAAAATGTATTACATGTCTCTGCTACAACTTTTTAAACCGTGTAAAAAAGAAGATTTATTAATTACCTATGACTCCTAGTAAGACGCTTTCAAATCAAATGAAAGCACTATGACTGACGTAAACCTTACACAGTACAAAACAATATTGCACAATGAACAGCAACAAGAACAAGAACTCCAGTCGCAACTAGACGTGGACACTCTGTAACAGGAAGCCAAGAACCACTTGGACAGCCACTAATAGCAAATGAGGCAGAATTAGTCATGACAGAAGTAGAAAACACCATGTATCAGTATGAGCAATCTACAGAAGTATTTGTTCTACTAAAATCACAACTAAACAATGAGCAGTGTAGCATTTTCCAAGAAATAACAAAACAAATTGAACATGGTGTCCAGCATTAACATAAAAATTGTACCTGTCAAGACTACACACCTATGCTGCTATACGTGAGTGGTCAAGCAGGTTCAGGCAAAACATTCCTAATCAAAATCATTGGCAAGTTCCTCCAACAATTGAAAAATAACAAACTGTCAGCTGTTGTAACTTCCCCCAGAGGTGTAGCTGCCTACAACATAGGCGGTGTCACTTTACACCAATTACTACTCCTATCAGTAGAACACCAAAACAATTTAGACTATTCCAATCTAATGTTAGCCTTCATTCTCCTCAGATTACAAGAGGTCCTGAAAACAGACTATGAAGGACTCTTTGGAGGAAAACACATTATAGTTTTCAGAGATCTTCTTCAATTAACACCAGTTAAAGGTGAACCTATTTTTAAAAAGTTAGGCCACAGAAAATGCCGTAAAACTCTTGGCAGCATAGGAAATGTCAACGTTTGTCAACTTTTCCAATACAGAGAATTAACTGAAAACATGTGTTTATCTGCAGACCTCATATACGCCAACATTTTCAAAAGTATTACAGTTGATGTACTATCTCAAGAAGCACAATCTATATTGAAAACCAGGCACATCAATGCACTCTATGGCCATAACTAATGTGCTACTGATGTCATGTAAAAATTAGCACACACAAATGTAAACTGTATGTCCTTCATGCCAACTCTTGCAAGCTGTTCAAAATTGAATGAAACAATGTTAAAAAACGAAATGCAACCAATACTTCAAATTTGCTCCACAGACAAACTGGACGTACATGGTATGACACTACCCATGTGTCAACAAGGCACTACAAGGCAAAATACTCTATCTCTACCACAGCAGGTTTGGAGAAAATATTGAAATTATCTGTAAACTGTAGAGTAATGGTTAAACGTAACCTTGAAGTTGACCAAGGACTATTTAATGGAGTACTTGGTACACTTGTTGGCTTTCAAACATACCCACATGACAACAACATTCAGTTTATCAATTTTCTCTTTGACAAACTATCAGAAGTTAAAAGGATAGGATGCTCAACAACCTGCTTCCTTCTTTTCAAAGAAATGTATGAACGCAGCAAACAATTGTCTCTAACTCTAGCATACGCAGTCATCATTCACAAATCACAAGGTCTTACCGTAGATAAAGCATTGATATCTATTGGTAGCACAGTGTTTAAAGAAGGCATGAGCTATGTAGCACTATCACGCTTACGTACACTTGACAGACTATTTCTAATCAATTTTGATGCAAGTAAAGTAAATGCTGATATTGCTTGCATTCTAGAATACAATAGACTGCGTTCACTCTACACCCCCATCTAAAAACCTATCCTGTTCCGAAAACAGCTACATTTTGTAAAAGAAAACTACTTCACTCTCAAGTTATGCAGGATCTCACAGAATTTCCTCCAAATAATTTAAAAGAAGCTACTACTTCATCAATGACCACAACCAAAGAAGAATCTACTGCACAAACAAATTCAACTACCTCTTCAAAGAAACAATGCACACTCCGAACAAATGACTTAACCACAGAACTGTCAGGTCCATTCAAATTTTCAAATATAACTGGTGTAAATTGCTATGCAAATGTAGCAATCAATATTCTATTCCAATTGCCACCAATTATTGACAACATCTACTTTGACGGGACAGACCAATTGTGTTTGCAAATGTTAGCCCTTTACAGAAATGCAACTAACAATCCTGACAGCACTTACAGTGTCTCTGGAATAAGGCAGGAATTGGAGACTGTGCTGGAATGGTCAAATTCACTATAAACGCACAATAAGATAAAATGCAAACCATAGCATATTATGTTCTACCTCAATTCAGATAATCACTCCACTTTACAAGTAAAGACACATAGTAAATACATAATACTAATGCTTTTACGTTACAATGCAGATGGTACCAAAAACAACTGCAAGCTGACTGGATTCACACATGGTCAAGTATCACTGGGTAAGAACACCTTCATAACAATAGGTATAATCTACCATGCAGGAGCCACAACCAATGCAGGTTACTACACTGCATAGATAAAAAGTAATTGTAGATGGTTCAAATGTAATGATACTACCATTATTCTAAAACAAAGATTACCATCAAATCTTGTAAACGCTTACTTAATATTCTTAAAACCAAAATGTAATAACTAATCTTTTTATGAACATAAACAAAACTTCAACCTCAAAACTATGAACAGTTATAATATGCCAACGGGTATATAAATGCCCCAAGATTATTCAACAAACAAACAGATAAATAAATACCACTGAAGGAAACAATAAATACACAGTTAGAATATGCAACAGGTATCTAACTTCTCCAAGAATCTGCAAGGGGCAAACAGATACATGAATGCCACTAAAATTAAACAAGAAATAAACTGTTAGAATACACCAACAGGTATCTAACTGCCTCAAAAATCTGCAACAAGCCAATAGGTAGATGAATACTACTAAAATAGAAAAAGAAATAAACAAATATAATACACCAACTGCTATCTAATTACAACAATACTACCACCACTTCCAAATTAAAATCCATACACCTATTGAATTCCTCGTACTGAAATCAATTAAATAAATATATTGTACCACAACAAAGAAATTTCTTTTTTTTCCCACAGACACAATGATTTCATGAACAAACATAGGAACTGAGCAAATTGCACAGTACATTGGTTTGACCTGTTGTACTTCAAAAGTACTAACTATGAGGGTCGACAAAATACAGAAATGTCTACTATGCAATGCAATACTCATTGCAAACTATCTACACTAACATGGGCTTTCTTCTTTTATCACAGTGATTGAAAATAAATTCTGTTCCCACTACCCATGGCATGAGAAAACTGCATACAACCACAAAAGATCCAACAGTACGTATATAATGATTGGATTCACAAACACCACAGCATAACACACCCATTCAAGGAAACACCTGACCATATACCACAATCCAAAATGTTTGCTTCCATGAATATCTTATGCTACAGTGCTTGTAGCCAAAAACTACAATCTTGACTGCGTAGGCTGGCCAAAAATCTACATACAGCCTCAACAAAGGAAAAAAAGGACAAATAAGTATGCAATAATTAGACTCACAAACACCGCTACCCAATAAATGCAACCCAAAATGCCTACAGTCTTCAATACCAACATTCTGAACACAATCCAACAAACAAACAAACACGCATTATCTCAGTATCTTACAGACACTATTACACTACTGCCAATTAGTACTCACATTTTTTAAAACATATCCCCTAAGCAGCCCACAAACCACAGTCAAAATGTTTTTTAGCATTGGTGTGTTATGATGTGGTGGTTGTGGCCACAGCCTAGAGTCTTGGGTGCTTGGCTGAAGGCCTACAGCCTTTGGCCATGCACCTCTGACTCTAGGCTCTGGCTACAACCACCACAGCATAATACACCCACATAAACAAACAGCTACTGAATGACCACAGCCCAAAAAAATAACACATCCACCTCAAAACCCATCCACTTCAATTATCATTCTATAATAATAATTACAACCAACGGACAAACTCTTCAATACATGCCCTCTTCACCCAATGCTCTACTAATGACCCAAAACCAACATCACAGTATAGTAAAATAACCAATAATGCGCCCAGTGTTTAGTATGTCAGCGGACTAACGCGATGACTGCGGACACAGCAAACACCTAAACGCCTTCTCCCACCTAAACAAATACATAATTTGACCCATCTCTTACTCCCCAACCTCTCCAAGCACTCCTACACACCAACACACACCCCAAAATTGGATTGATGCTCACTTCCACACTGCGCTGTCTGCGGATCCAATATGGCAGGCGCATCGAAAGAATGTGAAGCACCACACACTTCACCCCAACCAATCAGTGAACACGTCACATGTCAGCGGATACGATGCAAGCCGGTTATCCAATCGGTGTCCTGTCTGCGGAGCGAACAGGGAAGTGTGTCCGTGGAGCTGACATAGATATCACTCGTTTTTTAGACCCACTTTTTGGGTTGTTTTAAAAAAAAAAATACTGGGCAGATTTTCAACAAATTTACAAAAGCAAGATTTTGGGACCAAGCCGCCGCTCCTGCCGCACATTTGGTGCTAATCTGCCCAGTGGTTTGGGCTGTAGGCGTGCTCAAAAGAAATTCTCCATTCACTCTATGGGAAAAAAATACATTGTGGGTCCCCCCTATAACTTTGACCCCCCCTTGACCAAACCTCACAAAATTGCAAACAAATTACACTATGCAGGGCTGCTTTACCACAATAGTTTTGCTCATCTTCTTGAAAGAGTACTCCTGCACTAGCTCCTTCAAGCTATCAAAATTGATTGTCATACTGTAAGTAACATTCAGATCGATACCTTTTACCCTCATATAGACCACTCCAGTGGATGTCTGATAGGAATAGGCTTTGGGACCTGCAGAAACAAATTCTACAATGTGTTCACCCGGAGCTAGTTTGCTTGTTAAATTGCCCAGACAAACATTCAATGCAGGGGTTCTCCTGACAGGGTGAACTGACAGAAATGACAGAGTCAGTATTGTGGCACAAACAGTGCTGTTGTAGGGCATCTATTACTTTGTATAACTCAAAACGGGCATGAACAGTTCTGGATCCGGCAATTAAAATGTTTATGTTGTTGGAGCACATTGGGTACTCTTCAGCGTACTTCCAATAAAGACACGCTGTTTCCTCATCTATGAACTGTAAGCTTGAAATGTCATAGCCCGCATCAAAAAGTTATGCTGCCAGTTTGTCGGGGTTGATAATGATCATTGTGTTTGGTAGATTGGTTCTCTGTGTAAATTTACCCCACAATAAATGTAAACATAGTTTAGATAACTGATGCCTGGAGGGGTTCATTTAAATGAATTTGGGTCTCAAACGGATCCCCTGATGTTTGTAATGCGGATGGGAGATGGCATCCTTGCAGCTTTCAGGGTATCATGAGGCTTTTTATCATGCAGGAACAGGCTCGTATAACCACAAAAGAGTTGTACCGTAACCTTCTCAAAATGCTATATTTCAGGAATCCTCCCCAGCCGATACCATTTCTGCAAAGTCGCTTCCAGCTCAACAGTTCAACAGGAACCCATGATCAACTGCACCTCATCACTGTGTGTTCATTTTTGAGTTTGTTTCGTCTTTGCGCAGGTCATACATAGAGTGAACATTAACTTTCCAGAAACCTGCAGTGGAAATTAATGTTTCTTAGGCGAATACACCTGGCATTTGATCAGGTCAAAATACTGTTTAACATCCCCAAATCTTCAGATATAGGGGTTCTGGTATATTTTTCAGTTTAATAAAAATGTTTAAGTGTTCTTCTATGTAAATGGTCATAGGTACAATCCATCAGGATATTATAGTCCTCTTTACTATAGCATTGGGGGCACCCGTGAAACAATAAACTGTTAAATTCATTGGCCAGGGTCTCACAGTTTAAAGAAGCATAACCATCTTGAAAATAGGGGTCAATTATTTTCTCCCCTCCACACAGGGCTTGTTGAATAGGTACATTGCCCTGATCAGACACATAGATCAGCCACTGTAAGGAAGGTGTGGAGAAGTGCTTTTGTTTGCCGTGGTACAGGTCTGGTGGTACTGGGGCTATTGTATCCGGCTCTAGAAACAACTGTTTGTATATGCTCATGCACATGTTAACTAGTGTAATAAAGGTGAAGGGGTCTACATAAGTAACACATTTTGTCATCTCTGGGGTGCCCAGGTGTGCACCTTTCGGGTCAGCTCAATGATACCATCTCTAAAAATGTTACGGGCAGTTCTCAAAATATTTACATCTTCACTGCAATAGATTTTTAGCTCCCTCTTAAAATCAAAAACATCCTTGCAGGCCTGTGAATGCCATTTAAGAAATGTTTCCTTCTCATCAGACATCATGAATTCAGAACCACAACACTCCACGGGGGGAATGGGTCCAGCTTAATTTCAATTCTGTTCAGTGTTAAAGAAATGTGGAAAACAACCTTTCAATCCTAGGAAGGCAAAACCTTTAGGCAGCTTACTTAACTTCATGGGCGAAAAATTCAAACTGTCGATAAAGCAGATTTTAAGATGTGATACCCCAAGGAGATTAAATTTTGGACTCTGCATTATGAGCTTGATGGCAAAAAACATCATACCCTTGACTGTTGTGAGCCAAAAGTTATATCCCCTACATTTCTGAACCGCAAAGGTTGCAACGAAAAGACTAATGCATTCTGGACCTTCAAATTCCCAACTCTTATCGCCAGTCAAAGGCCTTGCATAAATATAGTTTGGAATTTGAATGCCTGTCTCTTGCATGCACTCCATATCAAGACAATGTATTTCTCTGTTTTGGTTACATCTTTTGTGGGGAGGTCATGTAACACAGGTGGTTCCCCCATTGAGACAACTTCATTTTTGGGGCATATGTGACCTTTGCATTCATGATTATCCCTTATAAAGCAGCCACAGGAGACACAGTTTGTTTTATGATGACAGTCTGCTAAACCCTGAGTTTCTTTCTCAATGTGTTTTTCAAAACATTCTTTAGATCTGGCAAACATCTTGCACTTGGGGCATTTAAACCCTGATTCAGTAATCACCATGTCGCTGTCTCTCTGGCACATGTAACAATAGATACTTGTGAGCATATATACGATTGCTGTATATTTGGCTGCAATAGGGCATACATTCCTAACCCCTAGGAAACCTTTTAGGTTTAAGATACCATAATAGTGCTGATAATGATGTAAAATGTACACCATCCTTTTATTAGAGGTGTCACCCGTCTTACAATATTTCCACAGTTTGTCTTCGTTATACAGAATTTCGATTGGTACTCCAAAGTAATCTTCAAATAAACACAACTCATTGAAACGAACCATGATATCAGTGGGTTTGCAACGCTCTAGCCTGCAAAAGACCTTTAATGATCGTAACCATACAGATGTTTAATGCCCCATAGTTAAAGTCCAAGAGCCAGTGCCTCTTCTTTGCCACAACCACACTGTAAAGTGTTTTCTTTACCAGCCTCTAGACCCCACCCACTCTCGATCAATAATCACAGACCTGATCGTCAAAGGCTCTGTTATTTGCAGCAGCCTTCTGATATTTTCTAAGAACTCCAAAAAATCAAAGGCAAATTGAGTGCCTGGTGAAAAGTGGTCTAAAGAAGTCTGCACAAAGTCGTTTGGACCGGCTGTTTCAAGGATGCTTGAAACAAGCCTTTCAGCCTCTTGTAATGTTATTATTAGGGCGTGACCAGTGGATGTCAACCGATCTACATTTAGAAAGTGAAAAACATCATAGTATTCAACAGTTGTCTATTTTTTGGTAGATCTTGCTGGTTTGGTGCCATACTATGTAGAAAATGGATGTCCTTCTTGGGCGACAGTGGTGTATTTGGTAAATGGAGCGCTAAATCTTGAATAACATTTTCCTTTGCATTCGGCACAAAAGACATTTTAAACTCCAGACAGCTAAATCATTTACAGGCAAACACACTCTTTTAACAGGTTGGGGTGGTGTGATCGGACACAGGAGGCTTAGGGATTGCGCTTAAGTCCGCTGCTTGAATTTGTTGCACAGACAATGCCCCAGGTCCTGAGGTAGCTATGGGACCTCCAACACACTGCAAAGCTTCTACAGGGTTTTTAACCACCATTTCTTTTTCTGAGTTTACTTTTCAGAGTAAAGGGCAGTTGTTTTCTTTTTTTGTTGTTGGTAGGGCTTGTAATCTGTTTTTAGATTTCATGCTGAACAGGACATGTTTGGCTTTGGAAACACGGCTAAACATATTAGCTAAAGATTTTGCAGCAGATTTATGTCTTAATATATACTTTTGTCGTCATAGTTTTGTGCTGTTACGCAGGTCTGATAAATGTTTTTCACTTTGTAACACATGTACCCCAAATAACCATTTAACAACACCACCCTTTTTATAGCCTAGAGAATTCACACTTGAGCTTGGTGTATTAATATGCTTAGACGTCTGGGGCTTAAACACCTGTTTATTATAGTCTAAATTGGAAATGACAGTCATAGGTTGCTGATTGTTGACACCATTAGATGTGTTGTAAGACAGATCAAGATGTCTGGGTGCATAGTTTAATCCACATATGACAGAAGCAAATTCTTTTAAATTCTTTAAAGGAGCAACCGGTTCAGCAGTGTTACCTGGTTCCTTAATAACCTGCTTAGGGATTTTGCATTGTTGTTTATTCCACAAAGGACTGAGCAACCTTTGGGCTTTATTTTTAAGGGGGGTTTGTAATAGATATATTTGTCTCTTTTAAGGGTGAGTCTGTAATAACAATCATAGCCTCAAAATATGGGGTTGCAGATGCAACCAGATTCACCAATCTCTGTTTTAAATCTTAGGGAATATTAACACCCCACTCGCTGCTGGGAGTCATAGGTGAAAACACATGGGGTGGTGTAATGCTGCCACGACCCAGAGACCACGGCTGAGGGATGGCAGCTGCTGGGGTTAAATATGTTGTAGAATACAGAGATGAAAACACATGGGGTGGGTTGGCAGCTGCTGGGGTTCTGGACCTTACAGATAAAAACACACAGGGCGGTGTAATTTAACGACAGCTAAGAGACTGTGCCTGAGGGCTGACAACTGCAGGGTCTAAAATGGTAGCCCTGTGAAAAGGTATACAGGATTCAAGCGGGTGGGATATTTGTATGGTAGCGGCTTTCACAGCATGATAGCTTGGGGTATTTAGAAAATGTTCAAACCCTTTAAAACATCTGTCTTCTTAAGAACAGCTTTCTTTTTTTCAATATATTTTGGAGTCCTGTGCATTCCTGATAACTGGTGGCAGTTGTTGTGTGCATGTCTTACCTGTATTCTCCAGAATGACCACTGATAGGGCCACAGAGGTTGTATACGCTAGGTCATCTTCTGCTTGCCCAACACAATACCCTAAAATAAACCAAAGAACACAAATTAGGTAGGGCACTGTAAAGCTATCGGAAGTTGCGTGTATTTGCCATTCGCTGGCCATCCTGGCGCCTTTGGAATACATGGTGCCTCCACCACCATTAGAATGTCCCAATATGTGGTTGTACACTCTGTCTTGGCCGGTCTAGTCTTTTTCTCCCTTACTCTCCTTCGGGTTCTTAACCCCGCCTCAACCCTATCGCTAACTTTTGCTTTTGGGCTACGCGCTAGAGTTTTTCCTATTTTCAGCCATAATGGCTGCTTTTTCTGCTGTCCCCTTTTCTTCCTGCTCATTTGAGCTTCTTGACAGTTTCGGAGATTCCGCTCCCACTTTTCGAGCTCTCATGCCGCCTCCTTTGCTCTGTGCCTTCTTCGTGGTTACGTACCACAGTTTTTCCTTACCTTTCCTTTCCTTTTCCTTTTCTCTCGAGTGGCTCTCATCCACTTCCTTTTGTTTGTCTTTTGGCCCACTTTGCCGTTGTTCTGGTTCATTTTGTGTGCTTACCTTTCACGGTATGCAGGCCACTACCCCTTCCTGTATGTGGTGTACTGTAAATGCTGGCTCCAATCCGGTCTGGTTCTCTGGATAACGGTTCTCAAACCACGCTGTTATACAAAGCTACTACCCGGTCTACTCGTCGCTTGGAGAAATTCCCTTCCACGAACCGTCTGACATGAGTTTTTTTCTGCTGCAAGCTTTTTCCTCTCGTACAGGCATTCCCGGGCGGGGATCCAATGCTTACCCTGATTACCATAATACCATTGTGGCTTCCATCCGGGGAAGGCCATATCTCTTCACCAAGAAGAAGACAGAACAGAGAAGAAAGGGAAAGAATCCAAAGTCGTCTACAGAAGATTCAGGTGGGGAGGGAGGGAAGTTTGTATCTCTTAGAGAATCCAAAGCTGAGAAAGTTGACAGTATTCAAAACACAATAAAAAACATATTTGATACACATTACATCTGCGAGAATGTTAGGGTAAATTGTGCAAAACCCTAACAAATACATTAATTAAAGGGATTTGATGGCACACAAATATTAAACTGCATAGATGAGAAAGAAATTGTTTTGTTAGGGTGAACTGTGCAATACCATAGCAAATAAAAAAAGGGAGTTGATGGAAGTAAGACAACACACAAATAGTAAACTGCATAGGTGAGATAAAACATTTTTGTTAGTAGCTGTGCAAATATGCAAATGTACAATGTTAATCGCCTCCTGGATGTTCCCTTTTCAGTGGTGGATCAGCAACCGATGCTTTACCAGTCTGGTGTGAATCTGAAAAAAATGAATCAAAAAAAAAAATTAAGGCGTAACACTTTACCATTAGCTATTCGCAGGAGAATCAGGTAAAACATTTAGGGGCTGATTCATGCAATTTGTGCACTGAAGAACGGGGATTTGTTCCCCATTTTGCCCGCAAATCCCTGTTTAACAAATGGGGATTTGCGGGCAGAATGGCACACATATCCCTGTTTTTCGGCACACAAATTTCTATGAATCAGTCGGATAGTCTTGATATTATTTTTTTAACTAAACATATTTTGGTTAAAATTACAGCTACAAGAAAAACAAATATCCAGATTCCTTAGGTCCTCCCCAAGATCCTTTTTTTTTTTAGCTTGCTTTTCTTGGCTGACACCATTACTTACCACTCAAGATAACCGGGGTTTCTCTTGCCGTCTTTGAACGTTCAACATCAACATTTCTTGTTTCGGGGGAAGCAGTAACACTGTACGGGTGTTTTAAGGTGACAACATCTAATAAGTAAAATACATTTTGTATTATTTTATTTTAAACACTTTAGTGCTGAGTGTGCACACACACAACATGCTCAGGGTTGGGGGTTTTAAATAGCATTACGGATGGTTGCACTATGAGCCCAGTAGGGCCAAGTTTAAAAAGGAATACAAAACAAAGAAAAAAAAAAACAGATGGCTATATCTACAATCTGTTCTTTGCAATCTATGCTGTGAAGAAATGAAACTCCACACTCAAGCAAAAGAACAATGGGTTACATGTTAAATCTAAAAACGTATAGCTAACTACTGTTTTACATTTTTCTAAAGCTTGCTTAAACATTAAACAAACATACTGTGATAGCAGGTTCAAAACATGGGACATTTCACTCATAAAGCTAAGATTCTTAATGAAAACGAAACGTTTGTTTTACCATAAAGATGAATGCCTTTTTCAATAAGAATATTGTCAATCAACTTTTCAGATCTTGCAACATGAACTGTTAAAACAAATAGAAAAAGAAATAAAGGCTGTCAAATACCCCACATACTAAACAGGTGTGCTGCTAGATTGCTATGCATTTTAAAAACAACTAAAGGTATTATTAGTTGCTAAATTAAAAAAAAGATATATTCATTTTAATTGCATTCTAAAAAAAAACAAACAAAGAAGCTATGTTGTGCCGCACTGGAACAGTCCCCATAAGCTATCTACAGATTTCTGAAACAAATGCTGAATTTCGCTCTACCGGTATTCTGAAAAACGATCAGTCACAACTAAATATTGTTCCATTATACGGCTGCGTAATTGCACATACCGCCACGGCGGACAGTTGAGATAACAAGAAAGTTCAACGTCTGAATGACTCTCAAACTCTGTACAAGGCTTTTCAAAGTTATATATAGCTTGAGCAAACACACCTGGTGCCACAGGGGCCAGTGGGTTAGTGGTGCTATAGACAAATGTAGATAGATAGATAGATAGATAGATAGATAGACAGCAGTCAATTTAAGAGCAAAATGATTGAAGGGTGTGATAATTGCTTAAATGCTGAAAATGTAGCAAGCTTTTTAAAAAATATCCTGCATTCATAATTTGACACTTACAAAACAGTCAACCTCAAGCCTCACAAAGTCTAAATTACATCCTGTAAATAACACACACACACACACAACACACACACACACACACACACACCTGGTGATATTTAAGCTGTGGCAATATTCGTTGTGAAATCCATAGAATAGTAGAATGATGGGGCTGCATAGATCTATATTAAAATAAATACACAAAGTAATGATACATTTCTAATTATAGATTTTCTTAACAGCCAGCTTAGCAAGTCTCCAACATGGAGATCTCCAGGGCTGTTATATATATATAGCCCACTTTTGGCAGGTGCATTCTTGACTCAGGTCATACTATGCCATCATTATGCACCCAAAACACAGCTATCACCAGCGACACAACGCCTGTTACATTCTCATAGCATGTAATTCTGCAATGTTGCAGAATAACGTATAGCTCTTGTGACACATGTGTACCTATGACCCGGCTTAAAAGCTGATGTTTGTTTTTCCTGCAACTAAATCGAAACTCCAGAAAAAAACTGCAACAATAAATTCTTTAAAATCCCGAAATAGCCTGAAGGCATTACCTCACACCTTTGTTTCAGGGTGGCGCAGCACTTCGGGGTGGCCCCCATGACATCACATCTGGGGTGGCACTTCAGCTAGGGATGGGCTTCCGGTTAGGCCACATTAGATCACTTCCGGAGTGGGACTTCCAGTAGATTGGGACTTTCGGGTGACCCACATGATGTCACATCTGGGGAGGGAATGTCCGGTAGGGTGAGATTTCTGGGTTAAAGGAGTGTGGTCACATGTATATTTATATGGTGATGAAAGGTATCATTATATACTACTGGTATAAAACATTATCCCGGTCTTTAAGGACTGTTGTATCTGCAACTTTAAGAGCTGCAATCCTGCTGTTCTGCCTATTGCCTTAAGATTGGAAGCCAGAAGCGATGCAGCTTAATCAGCTCTTCCAAAATGAAACTTTAACAGTACCCCAGATTAATTGGTGTACTCATTTTGTTGAATTGCCATTTTGCCCGTATTACATTCTTTAGCTTACCCTCTGATGGCGTCTCCCAATACTCCCTCTCCACATATTTAATACTCTTTAAACAATGCATGGTGATCTGCTTCACATCCCTATTTTACCCAGCTATGTAGCTTATACCCCACACCAGTGAGGCAGACATACCCTTCTACTTGTTCCACTGAACGAATTCCCATGTGAAGTGTGCTATTGATTCTCTATTTTTTTTTTTACAGGTCAATATTTATTCTCCATTTGTTTGATCTGGACGTGGAATCCTACCATTCCAAGGATACAAGAGCCAGGCATAATCAGAGACAGACAAATTTGACATGTCTTTGTCATATACATATTTCATTAGACCCTTGTTTATGAATATGTAGTAAATTCTCGACAACAAAGCATGTACTGGGGAGTAAAAACTGTATACACACTTATAATGGTTGCATATTCCCCAGACATCCACTGAGTCATTATTTAATATACACTGTTCAAAAGCATTGTACATTGCGGATGGGGAAAATGTATTTCCTGTCAAAGATGCAGTCTATGGGGAGATTTCAATTGCTCTTATTATAAAAGAGGGAGAATGTGTTTGCTGGATCATTTGACACATGCTGTCCCAAAATCAAGCATCTGCCTGATCAGGGCCCTATATATTCAAAACCACCATCAGGGAGTTGTACATTTTACCTTGGACCATGACCCATCTACGATTGTCGCCATGTAACATTGTTTCTACACGCACATCTAGTTTTATGTGGAACAGAATCGCAACTCCTCCCTTGATTCCTTTTGCTTCAGATACACATACCTGTTCCACTCAATGATTGTTTAACTCTGTGCAACTTCTTCTCAAGGACATGAGTTTCCTGGATTAGAGCTATATGGTCCTCAAATTTCCCCAGGTGTGTGAGAATGCAATGCCTTCTAATGGAGGCTAGCACAACGTTTACCTACCCTGAGAATATGTTAACCATGGTTGCACCTCAAGTGCAGTATGAGTGTATATGTCTGCTGTGTCTCTAGTGATGTGCTTAGGGTCCCTTTGACTTTGCACCACTACTTTGATATCACCTCTGTTTATTTAGGTACACGTCCCAAAAATAGATATATCCCAGATGGCAATTGAAAGTATTTTAGGGTCATTGTTTACAAGATATGTCACTTAAAGCGTACTGAGTCTCTAAATGAGACTGTGTGGAATTATATTTAACACAGAATGTGCTAGAATCTCTAATTGTGCATATTAGTCTATGACAGTAGCCACATATAATCTAATTTCCTGGTGGTCGAATTATATTAGAGTATGTGAGCATTTCTTCAAATGTAAGACACGTTTACCTAATACAAATGTCTGGAAAAGAGTATTTTTTTCCTTCATTTCCCTTGAAAAACGATCAATTTAAACATCATTTTTCATTGCTCCAAATAACATTGCAAAGAAACAAAATAATTGTGACTTGTGAACTACTAATTCAAAGCATATTTAACTTGCTGATTGCTTTTTTACTTCAGTTTTATAATCTCATTAATTTGCTACACTTTAATACATCAAGATATTATGATTTCTGAAATACAAGGTTAAACCTTGAACCCGGGCCTTAAGAATAGGTACTCAAGTTAACTCTACCTACACTCTTGTTTCTATGTCCAAGCTAGAAACCAATGGTGTCAAACATTTTTAAGCCCTAGAATAAGAATGTCATATTTCTGCCCATTAATATTCTCTGATGCCAAAACTTTTCAATGGTGTCAGTGAATTTTTTATTCTACGTTTTCTTTTTACTTAAATTTGGTAAACGTTGTCCATTTGTATGTTTATTTTGAAGAGGATTTTATACTCTTTTGTCTAGAAAAGATATTCAGATTTGTTTTTATACATATGGAGTTTTGTGAATAAAATCATTAGAGAGGTTGCACTCCTTTTCTCTAGACAACTGCCAGTTGTTATGTGATATTGTGTAGGTGTCCACACCAGTGCTGAAAGTTACGGGACCACCTTTACTTTGTTAATCTATTCTTTTAACTATAACAGAATATTCAGAATAAAAACAGTATGTTTCGTGTCTCAAGTATTGCGGTGGTATTGGCATAGTGGGAGTTGTTAAGTCAATGGCATTTCTCCACAGTAGAATAAACATTAGAAATGTAAATATATTTCATGGATTGAAACCATTACAACGTGTCACAAACTGTGATTATGCTGCAAACATTGAACATATTACAGAGTTGCAGATATAGACAAATCCCAGAGATGGGTGTTCTACGTTATCAAAACACAAAAGCTGAGCAACCTAACTTTGACGTTTCATCATGTTTGGGGCCAAGATGCTCCTTGGGGTGACCTCCCCCAACCCCCGATGTCACCTCCTTTGCTGTGGCCAGTAATTTATACAAGGAGAAGATGAGCAATTGTTCAGGGTGGAAAAGTGGCCTGACTGTAGATGATGTATTTTTGATGGATAAACCAATGACGTGAGTAGAATTGGTTTTTCAGCTAGGTAATTACTTTCCCACCTGTTTGCAGTGTTCTCCCTCTATGCTGTAGCTCTCTGTGTCTCTCTTTGGTTAATTACTGATACAATGGTACACACATTCTCCAGGCAAATATATGGAAAGTATCCCAAAAACTGCACACCGGATACATTGGGAAGCACACCTGTCTGCAACAGAGAATTGACCGGCCAGATCGAGTGTTAATGCCATATTCACACTATGATGCTTTAAAAACGGTGTTACTTAACACTTGGGGCCCGATTGATGGAATATTTATCTGGTCCAAAGTGAATTTGCACTGCTGAAAAGTGACTTTGCACTGCCGACACAAACCCTAACTCATGGAACAGTGCAAAGTGTATTTTTCTGGGCAAAGTTAGCACATATTCATTTTTGCAGTTCAAAATGACTTTGTCTGGATTTTGTACTGCAAAAATACTCTTTGCACAGTTCCATGAATCAGGGTTTGTGTCGGCAGTGAAAAGTCACATTTATGCAGTGCAAATTCACTTTGAACCGGGCAAACATTCCATGAATTGGGCCCTTGGTCTCTTGTGAATCATTGTACTGAGATTGCTGATTACATTATTGATAACGATATATCTATATTAGCCATCACTAAAATATGGTGACATCCTGCTACTATTTTTGTAATGGGCACTGTAAATTTCTTCTAGATTTCTTAAAGAAAATGTATTTCTAATTCCTTTGTTAGATGTTAGAAAATGTGTGCATTGGGTGCATACACTCTAATTCGTGCCTCCGTGCTGGGCACAAGCATGAAACTGGAGAAAAAGGACTAAGGCTAATTAGCCTTTGGTGAGGACTTCACACCCTAAATTCCACTAAGTGGTGTAATTCCAAGTTTTAAAACATTCTCTTAATGTTCGATGATGGTAGAAAATTATTGAATTAAATTCTTCAATGCAATTTCTGCCATAGCTTATATTTATTAAATTGTGCAGATGCATGAAGTGCCAATGCATTTCGGACTTTCTTCCGTCCTTCATGAGGGCATAACTCATTGATCTGATTGTCACCATATTGACAAATCACAAAGCCATTTTTATATCAAAACGCCAGTCATCAGACAAAAACATCATCAGTCAGTTAGAAGATGCCATTAGCAGGGGGCGCTGTTGCGCCGAAGCAAGATGGCCGCCTAAGTGCTGTGCTCCGGACTCGGAGAGTGTTTAAACTCCGATAAATCCCTCCAGATGCAGACACTCCATACCGAACATTGTTGACCTGTGTGGGAACATCTCTGCTGCATTGTAACAGACTTTTGGCCCTGTCGGACCCCTGAGGGCTGGGATAGGACAGCCGTGTGAACTGGGAATGCTGGTGCCTGGCTCGTCCGCGCTGCGGCTCCAGCTGCTGTGGCTCTCCCTGCTACCATAAGGCGTGGCGTTGGTGGCCCCTGTGGGGGAGGGCTGCTCGAGCCCGTGGAGCGCGCCAGTCTGCTGTGATCCAGGCGAGATCACTCTGTGCTCCCCCTGCCGTACTGGTGCTGCGTGCCGGAGTGAGCCGGACGCCTTGCCGGAGCTGCTGCTGGCTCCCCTGCAGACTCGAGCGGCATCCGGAGGTGCCGAATCCCCCCACTGTTTGGGCCTCACGCTGCGGAGGTCGGAGTCATCACTGTGGGCCCCCGGCACCTGTATGCGGCTCACCTGCCCCCCGCCTGCTCCAACCTTCCTGGAGGACACGGATGCCACACACAACAAGGTAGGGAGCTCGCGGGGATAAGAGCGTACCGCTCCTGCAGTGCTGTGGTGCCGGCCCCGGCGGCCACTAACTTGCCTCCGGGCCCGCCATTCATCATACCTGTGGCGCTGGAGAGCGCCATTGACCCTATCTGATTGGCGGGAACTGGCGCCGGGCCCATGCGCATTGTACTGCCGTAGGACTATTCTCCTGCCCGGGGGCTTCAAGGATACCTGCTGAGGCCCCATCCAGGTGCCTGCTGCCTATTTTTTCCTGATGCTTGGGGCTTGATGTGGGCTGTCTGAGCTGGTGTTGGGTGGTCGACCTGCGTACACCCTCAATGTGCACATCCACCAACGGAATAGCGGGCCTGGGCTCCACCTGGGTGCCGCCACTGATACTTAATGTGACTGGGTCTCACCTGTAGGCCCCCCTGCTGCTATCAACATCAATGGAAGCAATCGGCAAGTGTAAGACCCAAGGGTCTCCGTGATCACACCAGGCTGGGGACTGGGCTCCGCTGGGTCCACCCTGCAATCCTTTAATAGTGCCTAACTCACTAGACGTTCCACACAGCCCTTACTATGGATATGACCCAGCCCTGAACATTTGAACCTACCCCGCACACGACAGACCTCAGTGGCCACATTGTCTGCAACCTGACCCTCATTAGACCAACCCTTGGAGATCCCCACTGATACTTGTGTGAACATAGGTTGACCCCCTCTGGGATACACTGATCCCGTGGTGGATCGGGCCTGAAGCACCAATACAGCGATACATCACTACAGGCGCAAGAGGTATTCTAGGGGGATGACTTAACCAGGGGTAGCCACATAGACGCATCGTCCAGCGTGACTTCACCACCATCTTCCGGGCTACCCCGGTGGGGGCAATCGGTACCTGGGAGATCTGATACCTCTGTTCACTCACACTCCCCTTGGCTCCTGGAACCCTGGTCCCACCATCACCATGGCCAAGGGAGCTGGTGCAGGAAAAAAGCAAAGTTCAATGAATATGTTTACTAAGACACCCTCTAGACCGGCGGCTGAGCCCCCAGAGGAGGCACCTACTACCTTGACATCCTCACCCCCGGACAACTCGCAGAAGATGCTGGAGTACATGCGTGAAGGATTCACTACACGGCATACTAAATTGGAGGATATGAATGGCAGCATCTCTTCCATAAAAGCCCACATCGAAAAAACAGACGGCCGTGTGGCTGAAATCGAAACAAGGGTCGGGGCTGCAGAGGATGACCTGGGCTCCCTTCGTGCCGCGGTCTCCACACTCACCAGTAGAGTCTCGGCAGTGGAAAAGAAAAACGATGACCTCGAATCCCGTTCTAGATGGAATAATCTGCGTATTGTCGGTGTACCCGAGGACATTATCAAGCAACCCATAGAGGACTACGTGGAACGCATTCTTTTAACACTTCTGGATACACTGAAACTCTCCGCGCAATTCGCAGTTGAAAGGGCACACCGCTCCCTGACCGCAAAACCCAGACCGGGGGCACCTCCACACCCCATTATAGCCAGAATCTTACATTTCCGTGACCGGGATGCCCTCCTGCGGGCAGCCAGGATTAAGGGGGAGTTGCTTCTTGGGTCGGCAAGGATCCATCTATACCCAGATTTCTCCGTCGATGTGCAGCAAGAACGCAAAACCTTTCTGGCTGTAAAAAAGAGACTCTGAGACTTAGGAGTTAAATACTCCATGCTCTTCCCCACAAAGTTAAGGATCGAACATTCCAACCAAACATTCTTTTTCACTATTCCTGAGGAGGGATAGAAATGTATCGACAAACACTTCCCTGGCTGATCCCTCATCGCTGCAACGATCTCCATCTTGATTTGTTGTCACTGATCGAGCCCATGCCAATGATGGGCCTATCATCCGCGTTGCCCTCTGTGACGGTCACACCTCAAAGGATGTGCATTAGTTGTTAGTCTTGTACCCTGTTGCTCCATTGATCCTCCACTATGTGGCCCTCGTCCGCCACACAGACTCATTGTGTCTATGAACAATTGATGCCCTGATAAGTCCTGATATGTCCCCAACTATCCTGTACCGACTCAAAGGCATCTGGTTGTTAGTTACTGAGGTCCTGATTATACCCACAGCCAAGCTGGGTTATCATCAGGGTCTCACAGGAGTGCATTGACGGTCTATGGTTGCTTCCCTTCATCTGCAGTTATTTTACCTCTCTTAAACCATGGGCCCTCTGCACCCTCGTGCCTACACTGAACACTCTGCTTAATACTGCTGTATTGTAAAATTCTCCTCACACTTTCCCCAGTCCTTTGCGCCATCGCCAGGCCAACTAACAGGCCCCCAGGCGCAGATGCCTAGAAGTTTGCTTTGTTATGGTTTTGTTTGGGTATCATCCCTCAGGTTGGAGGAGAGATGTGGGTGGGGGGATGGGGCGTTATGTTTAAAAAAGTCTTGGCAACCACCAGAGGTGCCACATACACCACAGTAGTACATCACAAACACATAGACAGAGATCTGTATTCATCCAGATTGACTGATTCCTCGTTACTTCTAACCCATGCACAGAAACTCAATCAATACCCCTTCACTAATGGCAAATAACGATTTGACCTTTATGAGCTGGAATGTTGAGGGGTTGGGCAATCACAAAAAGATGCGGCAGATACAGTTATATGCTGAACGCCACAGGTTAAAATTCTATACTTACAAGAGACCCATTCTCGCTCTGAACAATGTGAACGATTTGCTAAACAGTGGGGACCCCAGAGGTATTACACTAACTATTCCACCCAAAGTCGAGGTACCCTTACTTTAATACACATGAATCTGAAGTTTGCATGTAGCCGCTCACGGATAGACCTGCTTGGTAGATATGTATTAATCATCGACAAACTGCAAAACCAGGAGGTGGCCATCTTGAACATATATGGCCCGAATATCGATGATCCCGACTTCTACCTGCACCTAGCCTCTGTGCTAGAGAGTTTCTATTATATGGGGAGGCGATTTCAATACGATACTAGATGTCACCCTAGACAGGTCGGGCTCTAGACCTCGACAACTCTCCAGAACAGCCTACACCATTCTCACAACACTCCCTCAGCTAGAGGTAGTAGATGCCTGGCGACTAATGAACCCGATTCTCGCACATACTCTTATTATTCCTCGGTCCACGATTCACATTCTAGAATAGAAAGATGACTCATATCTGACATACTGGTCAGATGCCTGTCCCGCCTCGCTATCCTCCCCAGAACACTATCTGCCGATTCACCGGTACACATAGCATTGAACTGGGGTCAAGACGCTGAAAAGTCAAGACAATGGAGAATGAGACCCCACGCGCTTCTTGATCAGGTCTTCGCCACTGAACTCGAATCCTCCAGTGAGGAATTCTTTGAGATCAACACAAACTCGGTGACAGCACAAGCCACCCTCTGGGAATCATTTAAAGTGTACACAAGGGGCATCGCCATCTCCAAGGGGTGTGGGATTCTGAAAGGAATCCGTGAGGACATCGCCGTTGGCGAACCTTGAGACCCAATACGCTCAGGATCACTCCCCAGCCATCCTCGCAGCATTGGGGTAGGAACTGGACAGCTTCCGCAGCCTTGCAGAACGGGAAGTTAAATTCCTGGATAACCCCCAGTCGGTGAGGAAATATGGCGAGGGAGAGCGGCCGGGCAATTTGCTAGCCAGGCTGCTATGCTGGGAATTCAGAGCCCCCAACATTCCAGCCATAGAGAGGCCTGATGGCTCACTGGCTACCTCACCACGAGACATCAACACCGAATTTCTATCATTTTATACCTCCCTATATTCAGAAGTGGACGGTACCCATATACCAGAAATAGACTCCTATTTAGAAGATCTTCCGCTATCAGTCATATCCGATGACGCCAGCATCTCCCTGGAGAGATCTTTTACTGCAGAGGAACTCACTGAGGCCATTGAGTCACTGGCATCAGGGAAGGCCCCTGGGCCGATGGACTCCCCATGGACTGTTATAAGCAATACAAATCTCACCTGGTCCCACACTTACTGGCCCTACGGGAGGAGTCGTGCAAAAGGGGCATACTTGCCCCCTCTCTCCGAGAGGCGATGATAACAGTTCTCCTTAAACCTGGCAAATCCCCTACCCAGTGCGGCTCATATCGACCTCTTTCACTGATTAATTGTGATGTTAAAATATACGCTAAACTACTGGCCAATCGCTTAACCACTTACATGCCTCACATCATCCACCCTGACCAGGCGGGATTTGTCCCTGGAAGGTCCACATCCCTGAATCTGAGAAGGCTCTTTAATGTGATCAGCAGGATCAACCCGACTACACAGGCAGTAGCAGCCACTCTGGATATGCAGAAGGCCTTCGACTCGGTCTCGTGGAAATACCTATGGCGAGCTCTCGAGAAATGTAAGTTTGGACTTAACTTCCGCACCTGGGGCAAGCTGCTCTACACTGCCCCTTCATCCAGAGTTCGCACAGAGGACAGGTTCCCTACCCCATTCCAGATGGCCAGATGGACATGACAGGGATGCCCATTTTCCCTATTAATCTTTGCCATAGCCATGGAACCCTTTGCCGACATGATTCGCCAGTCACACTCTCATAGAGGCCTGCAGCTGCTCTACACTGCCCCTTCAGCCAGAGTTCGCACAGAGGACAGGTGCCCTACCCCATTCCAGATAGCCAGATGGACATGACAGGGATGACCATTTTCCCAATTAATCTTCGCCATAGCCATGGAACCCTTTGCCGACATGATTCGCCAGTCACACTCTCATAGAGGCCTGCGTACAGCGAGCCATTCTGATATAGTTTCCTTGTATGCTGATGACGCCCTTCTGTACATCTGATCCCCAGAAATCAATCTCGCCCCTATTCTGGTCGATGTTGTGCGATTTGGAGATATATCTGGGCTGAAGGTAAATTGTTCCAAATCTGCACTATTCCCACTTACAGACTCCACACAACCCCCTTCTGATTTGGGGGGATTCACTTGGTCTCAATCTAGTATCACATACCTGGGGGTGATAGTTTCCCGACACACGGCGAAGCTGCGCGAGGACAACTACCAGAATTACATAACAAACCTGGCTACTAAAACTACCAGCTGGACTAGACTCCCCATCTCCCTGGCAGGTAGGATTGGAATACTTAAAATGGTAGTGTTACCTCAACTCCTCTATCGGTTCACCAATCTTCCTATATGGCCAGGTGACGCATTCTTCAAATCGCTAAGCCACATAAGTAACACCTTTCTTTGGCATTCAGGTGCAGTCCGCCTCAAGCTGTCTATGCTGACCACTCCTAAGGAATTGGGTGGGTTTGGCGCCCCCGGACTTCATTAGATACTGGGTGGTGGCCCAATCTCAGTTTGCCTCCCACTGGTTCAACACCATAGACCCCCCCCCCCTCATGTCCGGTTGGAGAAACTAAAGGTCTGCGACCGAGTGATTGGCTCCCTTATCCTTAAGCCTCTTCCACCTAACCCAGACTCATCAGACCCCGTGGTTAGCACATCCTTAGCACTTGCCAAATTCTGGGCAATGGTCAATACACCCCACCCATTCCACGGGGACCTGCCATTCTGGAACTTCTTCCCCGATGTTCCACACATTTCACAATCCACTGTATCTCGCTGGACTGATGCTGGCTTCATGACACTTCGTGACGCTTATGAGCAGGGCAACTTCCTGGAGTGGACTGATCTCCCTCTCTCCCTCAAGCGTAAGCCTTCGGCATGGCTTCAATACTCCTCTCTCCGGAAGAATCTCAAGGCCAGTACCCCGACTTCCCCACGATGCCACCTGAGGAGCCCATAGTTGCGGAACTCTGTTCCTTTGACTCCTTCAAAGGGAAGGTGTCAAGGCTGTATTCCCTATTGCAGACTCTAGCTGCCCCCTCCTTCACTATACTGTGAAACGTAGGTGGGAGGAGGATCTTGAGGTTGAGATTACCGATGAAAGGTGGTCCCGAATGTGTGCTCGTACTCATGACATGTTCTATAACTCTGAATTCAAGTTAATACAATTTAAGTTGCTACACAGATATCATCATACACCAAAGAGACTACACCATATGTTTAGTGAATTTCCTCCCAATTGCCCCAGGTGCGGTGCCTATCAAGCCTCTTACATTCATATGCTTTGGAATTGCCCTCACCTGACCCAATTTTGGTCCGACATCTGTTCTACATTATCGGACATACTAGAGCACACTATTGTCTCTTCCACGACTTCCCTCACCTGGGGCACAACTCCAAGAGACTGGCGTGACTTTGTATGGTGTTGGCAGTATGCTGCATATTGATGTGTTGGCTCTGCCCTAGAGCTCCCACCTATGCGCAGTGGATCAGGACAATCACTTGGGTGCATGACACTGAAGAGACCTGGAGTGCAATGCAACATCCGCATACGAGGCCAAGAGATAATTGGCAAAAGTTTCGCGATTACATGTCCGCCATGACTTCGCCCTCGAACTCTGGTTCCTCCTCCCCCGTTTGTTCCCCTTAACTGGGTCGCTCTGTGAACTTTGTTTCCCTTTATTCAGATGCCAATACTTTATCCAGAACCTGACCCTTGTGCTGGGTGCAGACTCCTCACAGTGGAGTGCAGAATATGTATTGTAATTACTGTATGCTGTTGTTGCTCTTTGACTACCTCAAATTGTTTTTGTGTTGTCAAGTCAAATAAATAAAGGTTTAAAAAAAAAGATGCCATTAGTGAGACACCAAATAATAGTAATGGCACACCAAGTATAATGTACATTCACCCAAAATCGACTGGTTGGACCACATGTTCATAAGATAAATAGGTCAGCAGTAAAATGTGCCCTCTCACAAATCAATTTGAACATGAATTGGTTGACCATACAGATACATCACATTGGAAGATGTCCACAATTATATGTAAAAAATCATTTGCAAATCATAATTCACACAACAAACTAATAAGATACAGTTAAGATAACAATTTCGTGCAGGACACGAAATGATGCTGTTGGCTCATCATAGGATTTTCCTCACGTGATCCAGGTAAATACTGCATGCCTTCATCCAGTGGCGGGCACACTGCCCATGGTAAAAGGAAACTCACAGAGGTAATAAGGTACCTTAAGATATGGTACATATGGTGCCTGTCAGATACAAAGAGTCTCTCAACAGAATATACAGTATTCATGTTCGTAATGAGGCTTTTGATGAGGAAGTCATTTTTATCAGTCATGGCAAAAATTCAGAAACTCAATGGGCCTCTCACCAGAATTCAACTGTAAGACTTTCAGACGCTCATGCAGTTGTTTGCTTACATTGAATGAACAGTTGAGTCTAGTACATCCTAATCAGCCTAATCATTCGTTCCTGTATGAAATGAAGTGGACCGTGCAAAGGTCTATGCAGCTAAACAAATAACATATTTTATGAACTTGCGAGGCAAGACCCATTCCAGCTAGCCGTTCATTAACAACATATTGAATATTGAAATAGTCTCTAAATAAATACTAACCCCTTACCAACCTCATTCGGTTCCACTCTGTATTTGCATGTTTTAAGAATAATTACCATTGTAGCATTTTAAAACCCACCAGGTTCACTCATTTACATTACAAGATATTTTTGTATAGCGCACTATAGCGCACTATCTATGTACAGTTCCATCTTTACTTTTGAAATATATGGGTTGTTATGATGGTCGCACATGAACCTGGAAGTCGTGGAAAAAACGTCAATGCTAAACACTTGTACCTTATATAATACAGTTGCAGATCTTTCTTGATTTTCAAAATAAACCATGTCTCTTATGCATTAATAACAAGTGTATGCATTATTTTATGCATGTTTTTTCATCTGATGTAAAGCAATATGTAGACACTATTCATGGGGGCAACCTGCAGCATCGGAATTCAGAAAGTAGATCATTCAATGACACATCGCTGGTGGAAAGAAAACACATGGTGTTACTGCTTGTCACATTGATTTGAATCTTACAGTATCGTACAAGCACAACATAAAACAATGCGGGGGGGAAACGCATAGGATTGTTTTAATGGGCTGAAACTGTAATCCTTTTACCCTGACATCGGCCGTGTAATGCTTCAGTTATGAAACCAGGTGCTGCCTCGGTGACACGAATACTTTAGACGTACTGGGATCTGCACGAAGGAGGAGGTGATCACAAGACTGGCATCGGAGTGATACAGCCGAAGCAGGAATGACACTGTATACTTTTTAATGACTTCCTTCCAAATTAAGCAGTATGTTCATGGCTTTAAGTGTGTCCTCGTTTGACAATCTCCTTGCGGATTTTTTTTTTTTTTTTGTTAGCTTGCCTTGCTTTTTTTTAATTTAATTTTCCACCTATTAGAATTTGATGCCTGGATTTTTCACTTTCTGTGCTAAGGCTTTATATGAGTTTATTCAGCGGATTAATTATTAATCAGAGCTGTGTTTTGCATATAGTTCAGTCTTCACCCCAGAAGACATTTTCTTTCAATGTGTTTTTGCTGAGACAACCTGAATTGCATGTATAAAGTTTCAGATTGTGGAATTCATGAATTTCTGAAGTACATGTAAAATATGTCCCTGGCCTCAGCAACCGTAATACGCAAATGCAACTAAGTGCAGTTCTGGACACTTATACATTTTTAACTGAATAATATTATTTGAGTGAAAATGGCTTTTACAAAAACAATAGCATATCCACATTTCTTACATTTTCACATGTCACCAAATCACATGTGTTCAAATGTAAACACATAATTTATGTTGAGGTTTTCTTAATGTTTACGAATAGGACTAAACATAAACATGTGTTGTAATTTGGGGTGTGCAACATTGTTTGAATGTCGATTGCTCCTAACTTGTGACAGAGAGTCGGTATTCCAGTAAAGGCACAGAGGTGATCACTATCCAGCAAACTCAATATCTTAGCTCCATAGCAGTAAGACATTTTACAAAAGAATAAACCACAACTCGCTTGCATGGCACACCCAGATGACCCATCCATCATTGCAGCCACTGTATAGAGGTCACCCCCACACCCTTCCACTTATCTGCAACTGCAAACACATTATAGCTTCCTTTAAAATCCCTGTGACGTGAAGACCAGCTGTGCCAAGATCGACCACCAAATTCTGGACCACAGCGATCTGACAGCATCACACTCAATAGGATTGGCCTCCATAGAATAGTCCTGCAAAAGTAACAGGCATCCGTAGGGTGGGAAGAACCTGGAGTGATAATATTCACCTCTGTGCCATTGATTGAATCCTAACTCACAATCAGAGGCTCGGGACAATCGACATTCATAGTATGGAGGCTTCCTATTATGCATGTTCAGAGCCCTTCAATTGCAGCTCTGGTAGCAGACACAATAGGCTTACAGAAGAAGCTGCACTAAAAGTTTAGAAGCCATAGCATGTCTGCCTGAACGACCCCCAAAAAGAGAGGCAGCAATAGTTGCCTGGTCCATCACCCAGTTAACCCAATGTGCCAGAGTGGAAGAGGATACCGGCTGAAAGGGTTTCCAAAATGTGAGAAAAAGCTGATCCGATGCCCCAGTGTTACAGACTCTTAAGCCCTGAGACACTGAATGACAAACTAATGGGGGGGTTTCAGGGAAAGGAGGAAAATAAATTACGCTGGTCATGGATTTGGGTATGGAAGTAGCCCCCTTCATGCAGATGAAGCACCCCAATATGTCGAAAGTGCTGATATCCGCATCTCTTGTAAAATACATTAGACAAATGAACATGACCAGTTTCACCGCTAGAACTGGCAAGGATAACACCTTATTAGAAGGTGAATCCTTAAACATGTTCAAGACCACATTCACATCCCAGAAGCAAGGCTATTAGGAATTGGGTAGTGAACAATTGATACATATGCCCATTAGCAGCCTGCAAACCAACAGGTGTTCCCCCACCAGAAAACCCTCCACCAAAGTATGCTTAGCAGTGAACGCCGACCTGTAACTATTGGTTGTGCAGTAAGACAGTGAAGGGGACAATGCACACCAGAAGGTTCACCGCATGAACACGTATGTACCGTGGATGCAGTATGAATGCTCCCTGATCATGACAGCGAACCCTAGCCCCCAAGCAATAGCAATAGGACCTGACAGTGTTGGGAGCTCAAGACTGATGGACAAAAAATGAAGCCTGCTCCTAGAAATCTCCGGGAACACTGCAGTCTCTGACACCAACCAAACCATGAACTAGCAGTGACCTCAAAAAACCCCCCACCCCCCTCTCGCAAGGGATGGTGCTACTGGGCAGGATCCAGCAACAGATCTGGGAATACCAGCAGGAGTACTGGAGGGACCACCACCATTTGGATGGGTAGAGGGAACCAGGGTTGACCTCTCCACAAAGGTGTAACCAATACCTGGATTGTGCCCTGCATCTGCACGTGAATCAGTGCCATTGCCTTCATGGGAAAAGATGGAAAGGCATAGTGTGTTCCTGCACCCCACACTGAAAAAAAAATGTTGCCTGACTGTAATATGCTGGAAGCTGGGCATTCAGTTTGGATGCAAAGAGGTCCAACTTTAAGGGCCGCACGAGATTGTGAATCACAAAAAATATGTCAATAAAGTTTCCAGTCCTTGGTGTTCAAACTCTAGTGAGAACACCAATCGGCTGAAAAATGTAAAGAGCCCGGAATGCATTTCGCCTGCACCTGGTTGTGTTGTGTGAAACATATTTCCCAACATGTGAGAGCCAGATCTGACAATGACCAGGAGCGCATGCCCCCTAACTTGTAGACCTATCACACTGCTGCAGCATTTACCATAAGCAACCTTCCCATGCAATCGGTATCTCTCTGCCAACACTGACCGCAAAATAGCCTGTAAGTATCTCTGAACAGTTGATAGGCCAAAGTGAAAACTGCAGAGATGAAAGTCCTTCAGTCAAGGTCCGACCAAACCTGCCGACCCAACCTCTTTAAATTGCCTATGACTCTAACTGCAGACTGGGGGAAGTAGTGAATACAGCCCTACCATTCCAGGCTTATAGGAGAGCATGAATGTTGAGTCTTTGAAGGGCAAGGTACTGCAAAGTCGTAGGTAATATTACATGAATGAAGGTGGACGATGGGGAGAGTCAATCACCTGACAGACACCACTGCCACTCTCTGTGACCTCCCGACCTTTCTCCCGATACGTGCCAGCCTCATGGGTGAGAACCGGAGGGTGGAAGACCTAGAGTTCATCATGAAGCTCAAAAATGTGCATGTTGGTTTCTGGAAGTTGAAGACAAACCACAGATATTGGGGCTACTGTATAGGAAAGGCTGCAGTCACAGCTCAGAAGGCAGCTGCGGCTCCTCATGCGTAAAACCAGGCGTTAAGGAAGGGACCCGCTAAGGGACCTCGGAATTGGGTGCAAAGGGATTACCGGCACTGATGTCCTTAACGGTGCCCGGTATCCCTTTGCGCCAAACTCGGAATGAGGGCCATTGTCTGTAAGTACTGAAAGGCACCCTACACAGCCCATTTAGTTTGTAAAAACAGGAAATGAAAAATCAATATTATATGTTGCCCTGCAATGTGCACACGCCTCTACAGCCCTTCCTCTAGCATCATACAATGGCTGTCTGTCTAATCACAAACAAGATCATACTTATTGTTGCCATGGAGCAGTAAAAAAAGAGGAAGACATATGGGGTGGTTACCTCTTTATAGAGGATTTACTGACTGATGGGTCAAGAGGGTGTTCAAGGGAATCTCGGAGTGGTAGTTTCTTCCTTTATAAAATTGACTTAGTGCTATGGAGCTAAGAATAAAGAGTTTGCTGCATAATCGGTATCGTCCAAGCAATACCTTTGAATTCGCTTCCACTAACTTCAGGAAATGCCAAATTACATTTCTGTAATTATGGTCAAAGTAATCAGATATTGTTTGGGAAGGTGTGATATTGACATGAGGCATTGCAGAATTAATTTTACTATACAAATGTGTTTGCTCGTTTGTATATGCACACAAATCTACTACCACAGGAAACATTTTGTTGTGAGGCACTTTGTTAACCAGAACGCTCTATTACCCAGCACCTCCATAACAGATAAAAGTAGTGTATCCGGTTAGTAAAATTCTAGAGAAAAACTCGAAACCTGAATATCAGATCAAAAAGATCAAGAAGAGTTGTGTTGTGTTTTACATCAGGTTTCACTTAAGGATGACTCAGTTGGCTTCACGCAACGTGTACTTGTTATTTATTTACATGTTATTTTCTTCATGTTTCATTATAAACCACAAGTATGCATAAGAGAGGAGTGACACCGAAGACCCCTACTGCTCATCTCTCTCAACCTAGCTCAGACTGCTATTGGACTGACACACACACAAACACATACACACACACACAAACACATAAACAGGCACACACACACATAAAACATTCATTCAATCCCAATCACAGACCATTCTGTGAGCAGGACAGGAAAACCAGTGGGACGAATCCCAGAGTGCTGTCCTAGCTTCAATAAGGGTAGCCCCTTCCCATGAGGCCAGGGAGGTGAGGATGCTACCAAACAGTCCCCCTGCTGGTGGTGCTCAGCAGGTGGATCTCATGATCATGGGAGAGGAAACCCCCTGTTGGACCAGTGATGACCACATGAGAGAATGTGGTAACCCTGCCAATCAACTAACCCTAAACCCCCTTCCTACAACCTTAACAACAACTCCTTCTCTAATAGGATTGTGAGGTATTGTTAACCTACCATTCCCCTAGTAAGTACTGGGACGAGGAAAAATAAGAATTACCTAAGTGAAGAACCATTTCCCAGCACTGTGATGAGGAGGCACTCCGTTGACCCACAAGTGAACCATGAGACCAGTACTAACATGAGAGCGAAGTTCTGAGGCATAGAGATTACCTAGGGGAACCACAGTGAGTTGTCTAGTGGTTGATATTTCCTATTGGCTCAATAGTAGGTGAAATAGAGGAAGGGATATGGGCACTGTTGTCAAACCATCCCTGGGGGTGCAAGGAGCAGGGAAGTCATGTCACAGGTGAAGGGGCTGTGGACAAGAGACCTTGCCAGAGAGAGGGGTAAAGTGCAAAGAACTAGCTGAAGCCTAGGAGAATTCCTCTCTAAAAGACTTGACAAAGAGTCAAGTCCTCCCTCGAGAAACCATGAGAGAAGCTTCCTTGCAAACGGGAGATGTAGAGGGAACCTGGACACAGAGGAAGAAGGAAGGGCGTCCAGGGCTGGTCCTGATTGAGAATAAGGGACAGCTGACTAGTAGATGAAGGCCATTGGCAGCACCTGGATCCTGGGAATCACACACGCTACCAGGAAGAAGATTGGTGCAGCACATTAACCGCAGACCAAACAAAGCTAGCAGGAGTGCCACGAGTACCGCAGACAACTACAGGAGCGAGAAAGGAGTCGAGGCCCTCATGGACCATCAGGTCAGGTACTCGAGTGGGCAGAATTGAGTCGGGGTCCCGCAGTTCAGAAACCAGTATAAAGGGGTCGATGACCCACAGTTCAGAAAACAGTATAACATGTTTGGGGACCCACAAGCAAGAAACTAGTATAAAGTGGTTGGGGACCCACAAGAAAGAAACCAGTATAACGAGGTCAGAACCCATAGTCCAGAAACCAGTATAAAGGAGCTCGTGACCCACAAATAAGACATCTGTATAAAAGGGTCTGGGACCCATGATTCAGAAACTAATGAGAGGGGGTTTGGAACCGACGAATGAAGAAGAATGAAGGTCCAAGTCAAATTCTGACAGGCAAATATACCAGGGCTAACTTTTGAATACCAGCAAACCAATAAGAAGCAATTGAAAGACCTAATGCAGTCCATAGCAGGAAAGTAGTGCGTTGTTGTCTAAGAACATTGTAAGAAGGCCAAGAGAGAGGGGGCATCCTTTTGGTCCTGTGCTTCAGAAGCGAAATCAGGCGAAGGGAGTCATTCCATCGTTGATATTAAAGACATTGTAAAAATGCCAAAAGAGGCCTCCTCCTGGCTATACAATGTATACAAGAAGCAATGGGAAGGAGTCATTACCTCTTATGCTTGTGAACAGAGAGTCCTCATCAGGAGTGTACACCAACACAAGCGAAAGACATTGGGAGGATACAAAGAGAGGAGAAGCATTATCTTAGCCCTGTAAAGGCTACAAGAAACCAGTGGAAGGCAATCATACCCCCTGCTGTTTGTGATGCAGGGTCACCCCTCTTAGACATAGGAATAGGTAGGTTTTCCTATCTTCTTTTACTTTAAATAAACTGGACATGCTCAATGGAACACACCCACCAACCTACTCACTCACCTATTTTTGGTGGCCAGTCAAATATGTACCCAATGCCTGGACAACCCAAAATATACCACCAAAATCCACTGCTTTGAGATTAAATTAGCAACATTCCATGGAACAACAAATGCCCAAAAGTTCTGCAATAGTTTAAGGACCACATTATGGAGACACCACCAACAGCCCAACAATGCTCAGGCAGACTATTGTAAACACAGAATGCCTGAGCTTGCCACACTTAGACCTTGTATCCATAAGTGCATGCAACATTTCCCACAATTCAAGGACAGACAACTAAACCAGATTCATCCTGCTGAGATGAGGTTTAGCAGCGTAGGATTCCTAGAACATCTGGCTAAACCTATGGCCTTTCCTCTAGTCTCAAAAACTCGAGGGAAAATAGAGAAGTACCAATATCGGCTGAAATAAAGGAGAAAGTATCAATTGATGGAAGAAGAGAAGCATGTGCAGAAGTGAATTTGAAGATCTGGAATGAATGAAGATCATAAAATAAAAAGTGGGTAATGAAAGGTGGGGAGAAGAGGAAGGAGGCAGAAGACAGGAGAAAGGGACAAGAACATTATCAGATGAATACAGTGGTTAAGCCGCAAGCAAAGTCGAAATTTCTAGCATAGACAACAACGGATCCAGAGATATGGGAAGGAAGGGTGGAGATTTTCAAAATAATAGGTAATAGAGGAAACGTTGAGTTTCAGGAGGAGAAATTAAGATTAAAATCTCTTAGGAGAACCCAGGTGTGATCAGAGTGTAAAGGAAGAAAAAGTATGCCAAGATCGCTGCAGAAAAGGAAGCAGGGACTGGGGGACGGGAGATGGCCCGGAAGACAACTTTGCAGGGATGAGAAAAAGATGAGTAATATAACTCAAAAGAGGGGAACATAGGAAGATTAGTAAAGGGGGAACAGAGATAGATGGAGAAGCGAATACCATTCCAGCCACCCTCCATGCACAGAAAGGCAAGGAGTGTGTGAGAAAAGGGAGGAAGGGAGAAAAGAGCAACAGGGATGACAGTATTTAAGGGAGTGAGCCACGTTTCGGTTACATAAAGAAAATGGAGATTATAACAGCAGCATACATCCAAATCAGAGTGGGCTTTGTTACACAGTGAACAACTACTTTTACTGAATATGAAAGTTAAGCAAGAGATGGGTGTATTATGTTGTAAAGGTTGCAAGTAGATTAGTGGTCAAAGTAGATTAGTGGTCAAATGGAAAGCAACTGAAACGAGTGGAAAAACAGAGACAAGGCATAATAGACCAGTAAGAGATCATTTTAAGAAAAAGGCAGAGAAGGATGGAGACAGAAATATTGAGAAAGACATAGAAAAGACAACTCCACATGGATGTGAGCAATCCCGAGACTAGACATCATGGTGCTGAAGAGAGCAGAAGCCGGGGAAGAAAAACAACGTTGTCTGGCTGAGGATGGCAATAGTAGTTTGGCCTGGAAGAAGGGGAAGGGATGGCATAGTGAAAAGAAACTGGAAATGATATGGCTGCTATGCAGAGCCACATATAGCAGAGCACTTATCCCGAACTTTGATGGGGAATTACCATGAAAAAAATTCACACACTCTCTTAGCAAAGCTGAGACAACTGAGATAAAAGATCTGTGCAATTAAATTTCATCTTAGAAATATCAAATACTGTCCAGCTTTGCCATCAAAATTATTCCAAATAGGGAAGGTGCATCATACAAAGGTTCAGACCATTTAACAGGCACAGCCTTGGATGGATGCTGAACATATTCACTGGTTATCCCTTGGTTCAGATTAATCTCGAAAAAGAGTACTTAAACAATTAAAAACATGACATATCTAGCCAATGAAAATCCAACATCCAAGGCAAAAACAAATCTGATTGACACATATGATTCAAACAGAATTCCTTTGGACAGTGAGAGTGTTCCTGAATACTGGATTTCCCTACTGCCAAGAGACAACATTTCCCGCATTTTGGTAGAATCATAGACCAGTATGAAATGGAACATTGACATCATATGGCTTTATTTTCCTGCATCAGGATGCAGGATTTGTTCTATGCATTCAAAACGCCATTTTATACATTCATGAATGAACACGGAAGTTACACATGTTATCCATCCCGGTACTCAAGTTTGGGCTATCCATCTTCTCTGGCTATTTTATGGATTTGACAAGGGTTGTGTTTACCCAAATCTATGATATGAAGACACTGCAATCTGCCCCTGATGAATGTTCAGCATTGTGCGTGTCTGGAACAGAAGCATAATATGTTATTTAGGGCCTGTATGCACACAATGGTGTGTGTGCATGCCAATTGAGCCTTACCATGAAGCAGGGCTTCCAGGCAAAGAATTCCACGTGCTGATATAAATTGAGTCTCACAATCAGACAATAGTGTTTTCCTTTTGGATGTATTTGGAGCATAATTGGTTGTATTCATTGTGTTGTTGATCATGTTAGTGTGGGATTAATATTTAGGCAGATATTGGTGCTAAGAGTGTGATTTTCTCATTTTATGAGTGTTTGTTGGTTAAGGTTATTTTTTGTAACTTGTAGTGAGCATGTCTGGTTTTATTTTTCTGTACTGGATTTCTTTAGTAACCACATATATTGTGGAATGACAATTGTTTAACAATTCTATTTTTGATAAACCAATAAGATATACTTTATCTATATGAAACCCCTTCCAAATGAGATGAGGATACTTCATTTCACACACAACCTTTTTGTCCAATGTTGTGTTGTGTTTTTTCCTTTGGAAAGCACATGTTTATCTAAAATAGCAAAATACTACACATTTAAAAAAGTCTCACTAAATGAAATAGCTGACAGATATACAGTCTAAACCTTTGAAGGGTGTAGTGAGACGTCCAATAACCATTCTAATGAAGCACATAAAACTATCCTTCAAATCTGCAGACCACAAAGGATTGAATTACATGGCTCTGCTACAGTCACTCAAACCTGGTAGAAAAGAGAAACAAATGTAGGTGGCAATGATACATAGCAAGCTGCTTTTGAAGAATCTGAAAGCAGCCTCACAAATGAGAAATGGAAAACAATGCTAAAAGATGAGCATCATCCAGACGAACAGAGACAGATGAACAGATAGAAACAGAAATTGGTCAACCATCTTTTGCACATATCCAAGATCCACTCAGAGACCCACTTATTCAAAATAAAGCAGAGATAGCAATGGCCTAATGAAAAAATACCATGGAACAAACCAAGCAATCTGAAAAAAATACATTCATCAATGCTGACATCAAAGTTAAAGGATGAACTGTACCTTTTTCTAAAGGTCACTGAAGACGTCAAATATGCATTAGACCATGATAACAAAAATGCAATTGTAATAATTGCAGACCTCCACTCTTTCAGGTGTTGTCACAACATCCTCATGTCTAGCTGCATACAACAAAGGAGGGGTAACTTTACACTGACTATTACTCCCCTGAGTTGAGCATCAAAGCAAACTAAAGTATCACAAGTTGTCTGCAGAGGTTACATACAAAGATGGCAGAAATCTATGACACATATAGGTTCTCCTAATAGATGAAGTAAGCATGGTTTATAACTTCATTATGGCCATAATTCACCTCAGAATGCAAAACATTCTTAAGACTGGATATAAAGTACTGTTAGAAGGAACACATATTGTGTTTGGTGATCTCCTACAGTCAACACCATTCAAAGCCCAGCCTATATCTGTTGCATCCCTTTTGCTACAGGGAAGGTTTACAAAATGTGTCAGTCAGCAGCACCACTATATGCTGAAATATTAAAGAACATAGGAATATGTGTAGTTATTGAGCAGGCAAAACCTTTTTAAAAATAGACTTTCATATGAACTACATTGACAGATCAGTCCCTTGCGTGATGCAACAATTAACACTGCAAAATCAACAATACATTTGTTTAATTGTACTCTTACAGACTCTACCAGATTTAATGAGACAATACTTCATAGAGAAAGGCAACCCATAGTCCATTTCACCTGCATAGACAAATTGGAAGTCCCTATGCTTCATCACATCACTGCATGCTCAAATACCCTACACAAGTCTATATCTAACACAGTTGGATTAGACAATATATTGATTCTCTGTCTCATCTGCTGAGTTATTCTAAGATGCATTCATGACATGGAGAAAGGTTTGGTTAATGAAGCAATGAGAATTGTTATTGGTCCACAGCCATACCTACATAAAAGTAATATTCAATTTGTCATGGTCTTTTGCAAACTTGAAGAAGATGAAACAACCTTCACAGCATAACCTTCTTTTTATAGGTATGTATGTAAGAACAACTATTTCTGTCTCTTGCATACGCTGTATCAATTCACAAGGTTGATATGATATGATGTTTTATTTATAGCACGCTCATACACAAGTGTTTCAGAGTGCAACGAGGCAAGGGAGGAGAACAAGGGAGGACAACACAATGATCTTACTAGGTCCAGTGACATTGAGAATGTGTAATTGCAGAGGAGAGGGAAGGGGGAAAGTGCAATGGGGAGTGTAATGGGGAGAGAAGAAGTGGAAAGTGTTGAACACAGTATAAAAACAACAACAGATAGTGTAGCCAGCCAACCAAAGACATTTGCAATACAGGTTTTAAAGAATGTATGAGTTGCAAAGCACTTGCATGTGCTCATACAGTCACAGGGCTATTTTTTACTCAACTACAAATTCAAACACCATCAGTCCACCCTATAATCCCCATGAAAACAAAAACAATGACACAGACCTGAATCCTGCAGTATTACAGACTCTCTGGTCCTTTTAGATTTTTTTAATATTGCCAGAGTAATTTCTATGCACATGTAGCAATCAATACACTAGCCCTCATCACAAATCCGGTGGTAACCATGCCGGTAAAACTGGCAGGTCCAGAAAGTCAGGCACCGGTAATTGTAAATCCCTATTCCCATTTGAGTCCCATAGGACTCTCTGGGAATGGGGACTGCAGAAGCTTCCATGAAACTCCGCAGACCGGTGCAGTTCTGCCCGCGAGATCTGACCCTGGTGGGCGGGACGGCACCTGCCTGCAGATACGTACTGTGCCGGTCCGGTAACAACAATGCTTTTAGGCTTACCAGCACCATTGTCACCGGACGGGCATAGTTAGAATGTGGCCTGCTGGTTTAATTGTTACTAACTGAAAACTATGTTTATGTTCATGACTTAGAACTGTTGTTTAAAACTCCTTCTCATGCACAGAAAGGCCACAAACAATCCTGACAAAAAGTAAACTGTATCAGATATGAAACAGGTAGTGAGTCAATGTTAGGAAGATTTACACTCAACACAAATACAGAAGAGGATCTCCAAAAATTCCTCATGAACTTACTAGAAGGTCTAGAAAGAACACACATCCATATACATGACATTCTAGAGATTACATACACTTGGTAACATATATGCAGTCTCTGCAACCATATTTCTCATTATCATATTCAAGATGCATGTTCTGTGTATACATCTATAACAAATAGTGGTTCTATACCATTTCAAAGACTTTTAACCAATATAAATCATGGCATGTTGTGTTCATTTTGCAATGCAGGCTTTCTTTTAAATATAAATATAGACACAGATGGCCAAATTATCATAGTAATGCTTCCAAGATATAGCAAAAGGAACAAAACAACTGTAAATGAACAAACTTAACATATGGACATGTTTCTCGTACGTGGAAAATATTCACCACAGTAGGCATAATATACCATAGAGGTTTCACAGCAACTTCAGGCTACTACATGCATATGGAAAACCTACCAGTGATTGGTTGACTGTAACTATAATACTATCAGTAAAAAGCAATTACCTTTAGACATACAATATGCTATCATAATATTTCTTCATCCAAAATTCACACATTATAATTACACCTAGAATATATATCCTGTGCAAAGTTACAGTTAGAATACACCAATGGGTATCTAACTACTCAAAACATAAGCTACCCTGCAAAATAAACAAAGCAACAGCATTGCTCAATAAAGTAAAAAACATTAACTTGTGCTTACAAATGATATTTCTTAAATACATTTCAGTTACAATACACCATTGGATGTATAACTTTTAAACATTAACTACACCACACAATACATAGCTACCAATTTAAACAGTTGGTAGCTATTATTTGACAATTTAAAGTATATATTTTTTTCAATCCCTTTCGATTATTTTACTATGACCCAACATTTAGAAATATGTTCATACAAGACAAATGTGCTATGGGCAGAGTTTGGGATAAGCCGGTAGATGTCTGTAGCTTGGGATTGTGAGTGTTATGGGCCGTGGGCTGGTTCATGTGCCTGTGTATCATGGGCCTTGATACCTCTGATCTTTATTCTTGACTCCTTCCATCTTTCTCAAGTGTCTACTCCTTATTCTCGCATCTCTGGTTTCTCTGTGCTACCATCTCTCACATCAGTCTCTGCTCTTCGAATCTACTTAGCGGACCATTTCCTGCTTTCTTTTACACTCACTATCCCCTAGCTTTTCCTGTGAATTTAGCCTTGCTATCCTCTCTTTACACGTGCTATAATGCATCTTTATTCATAGTTAAATATCAATATTCACTCAACTTAATCACTCCTTCTTGCCCCTTCCATGTCACCAGTTCCAGTTTCTAAAACATATACTATGTTCTCATTCTTCAGAACCATAGACACATTCTGCCTCGCTAACTATATTTCCACTAAAGTAAATGTACATTCCTCTAACTCTTCCTTTACTATGTCCTTGAATTCTGCATTTCCACCCTTTCGCTCTACAGACACAATGTCGTCTTTTAATCCCCTTTCGGCTGCCAACATTATGTCCTTCCTTCCTAAAGCCCACCCAGCTGTTGCTCCTTCCTCCCTAGTCCTTATAGTATCTCCTTTCCAACTTCACATCTCACTGCACTCTGTAATTCATCTTTATTTACCTCTGCCATTCATGCAATTTCATTTACATTCCCTATTCCTACTAATTCTCAATTAACCTTCATTCTGTCCTTCGCAGCTATGTAATTGTTGTCACATTTCTCTACTTTTGTTTCTTTCTAAACTTCTGGGGCATGTGGTCTACATTCCGGTCTCAGCACACATAACCCATTCTGCTCTTCTTCCTCTTTACCAATGTGGATTTCATTGTTTTCACTAAAAGCAAACATCTCTCCGTTCTGTATCAAATTAGTTAATGTATGTTCACTTTGCAAAACAATCTTCTCTGCCTATCTTGCTCAAGTCATGGACATTAACTCATGGTCCCATTATGGCACATTGGGAAATGCACCAGGTGGTAGACTAGGTCAGTGGCTCATGTGGGTGGCTTGGTGGGGTTTGAGCCATGGCTATACTTCATGCCCCAGTCACTTCAGTCATAACTTGCGGCACCGGTTTGTGCTACTCAAAGTGACACACATTAATGTGCCCTGAGAAATAGGTGTTAAAGGAATATTATTGTTATTTCATACATTTCAAAGAGGAATTGTAATACTTACAATCAGTGCTGAAATGTAATTCAGTTAAAAATAGCCTTGAAATTCACTGAATACCCTTTGTTAAAGTGGTGTCATTGTTAAGTTGCCACTGGTAATGACAGCAAACTGTACACAGCACACCTGATACTATTCTGTAGGAATAGTGGACACTGAACATGGCTACAGGAAATTTCCATTGGGAATTGAGGGTGGTTTGATAGGTCCTCAGTCATTGTTGAGCCTCATTCCCTATTCAATTCAACCATGAATTGCATCCTCAACATGTGTTGCTCAAAGAATCACACATCAGTATGCACAGCAACACATAAGTTTGTTAAAGAGGTTTTAGAGTTCTTTTTTACATGTTAAACATGGAATTATTAATAACTTAGATACAATGTTGTCACATCATGAAACATCGTAATTTATAAATAAATATTGACATTCAGTAAAGAAACGTTTTTGAAAGGACTGTTATGGATAAATAGCCTTAAACAACCTGTGAAATTCAATTAAAAAACTTGGTTGAAGAGATGTTATAGTTAAGTTGCTCTAATAAAAACCTTTGGAATTCTATAAAAAAAACGTTGGCAGAGGGACATTATGGTTAAGTTGTTCCAATAAAAACCTTTGGAATTAAACTAGTTTGTAAAACGAATGTTATGGTTAAATTGCTTTATTAAACCCTTTCAAATTCAGAGAAAACATTTCTGTAAATGGACATTATGGTTGCAGATGCGTCAGTTGTGAAAAGCTATGCAACCACAACTCATGTCCCCTCTGTGCACTGTTCAGAATAACACCCAGGACTTCAACGATGACATCACAAATGGCATTATCAAAGATATCACTGATAACATCACATATAACTTTACTAATTTGTAACAATTCTGACAGAACGCCCTTATAAAGGGTTGTGCTTTTGGTATTGCTACCAACATATCAAGAGTGATAGGTAGGCCCCTCATGAACTAGTCCAAGTATTACAACATGTACCTATTCAAACATTAACTGACTACTGCAATTATGTTGATAATATAGCAATCTAACAATATAATACTATAGACAAGGGCTGCAGCATGGACCATACAAGTAGAGCATTGCTTTTTCTGGTAGATGAATTATAAATCCAAGCTTATCAGGACCGTGAGTAATGGTAAACTTGTTTGTTTGTTTGTTTGTTTATTTATTTATTGTGCGCACCGGACCCTGAGGTAGCAGGGCGCAAGAGACAAGGAGGTTTACAGCTTGGTTACAGACGTTACAAGTTACAAAGCAGACAAAGAGGACATTTCTTGACTCTGCAAGATGAGGCAAGTACAAGTGCAGATAAGGCGCAGCCAAGCAGTCGAATCTATGACTAGCGTTTACAAAAAAGCAGGTCATTGCGTGTCAGGTGAAGTAAGAGTGGAGGTGCGAGGGGGAGAGTGCCATTTATATCGCATTCTCGGTGAGCCATTTTATGGTATTTTTTCTGAAGTTGTTGAACGTTTGGTCGGATCTAAGTGCATGAGGTAGGGCATTCCATAATTGAGCTGTCTTGACTGGGAAGCTGGATCCTCCAATAGTGGTTAGTTTAAATCTGGGCACTATTAGGCAGTTAGGGCTGACTGTCCTTGTAAGTCTAGTGGGATTTTTTTTGTTAAAACGTTCTGTAAGGTAGCGGGGGGCTTTGTTATTTAAGCATTTGTGGATGAGGGAGGCAGATTTAAGGTTGATTTTTTCTTGGGTGGAGAGCCATTTGTGTTTACGTCTTATTTCTGAGGTATGTGCTCTTCTAGGGATACTTAGGGCCGCTCTAAGTACATTATTTTGGAGCACTTGAATTCTATTGATGATTTGTTTAGACATGGAGCCATGAGCTAAGAATTTGTTTAGCCTTGGAGCCATGAGCTAAGAATTTAAGATTTACTAGATACATGGATGGATCCGCACAGACAGGTAACATCTTGTAAGTGTGAAACAAATATTATGACCAGAGAATGAAACTAAGATTGTAAATATACAAAATGAAAATTCTATTATCTGTCTGTGGCCTGTTAAGGTCATTCTGCTAGTGAAGGGCTACTTTTATAGTACCTTCAACGTATCAAGTCTTCTGCTAAAACTGCTAACATCACCAAACAAAATTAACCTCTCATAATAAGTGATGTCATCAGTGATGTCATTGAGGATGCCATTTGTGATGTTCTTATTAATTCTTGGGTGTTAATCTGAGAAGTGCATGGTGGGAGTACGATTTTTGGTTGCATAGCTTGACATAACTGGCACTTATCTTTTTGATTGCATTTTAAAGGTTTTAATTGGCTAAACATAACGTCCCTTTTGCAACATTTCTTCACTGAAAATCACAGGTGTTCTTTAGTGCAACTTAAACAATTCTACCCTTTAACAATTTCATGATGTACCAGCACTTTATGTAAGTTCTTAATAATTCCACTTTTACAATACATGACAGCACTATAACTCTCCTGTACCAGCCTTACATTTGCAGCATATTCTGACATGTTTCACTTTGAGCTGCACATGTTGAGGATGCAAGTCATGGGTGAATAACGTAGGGCATGTGGCCCAACAATGACCCCCACCTCACCAAGTCACCCACAATAGACAATGTACCTGGTGCAGTTTACATTATACAATAATTGCACCATGGGCCACACTCCATGGCTTGTGGCTTGTGTCTATGACCAGTGGCCACAAACCCTGGCATATGGACTTCAGAGATGCTTCTGTCCCTGAAAAGCAACCCTTAGTTAAGACTGGCTCTGGCCTGAAGTCTGGCCCTGTAACCACTATAGTCCAATTGCAGTAACGTTGCCTATTTCAATGACTTGAGGTCATGGCCACAGGCAACACTCCCGGGGAATGAGATTCAGACATGTTAACTGCCCCACAAATCACCCCAGAGTAAATATTGGCCATGACATGTAGCCTGGTCCAGTGGCAACTATTCCTCAATAATGGGTGGGCCTTGTTTTTTGCTTTCGCCCATGGTCAATGTCCACAATACATGGGACATGGCCTTCCACAAACACATTGCAGTCTCTGCTAGCCATCTGAAAATAGACATTGGACATTATGGAGGCCAGGCCCAGTGCACACTTTAACCCCATGGTCAGTCCCCTGGTAGCCATGGCCAGTGGAAACACTGTCCAGGGAATTGTGATGCACCAAACAAGATGCCCACTGAGCATGGCCACAAGCGATGCCTCAGGCATCAAAGTTATATCACTACGTTTTTTGTGTACATACATTTTGGCTCATTTGAAAAAAGAAAACACAGCACGCATTAACACAAAATCTGCAAAAGCACCGTTTCAAGACATGGCTGAAGCTCCATGCTTGGTGCAAATCCATCCAACAGTTTGTGCGGCAGCCACATGCTATTTGTACTCCCATTCAAGTATGTCTGGATTTCAAAATATTTTTGGGACCCTACCTACAACTGTGTTGCCCCTTGTCAGAACCACACAAAATGTTGGACAGTAATTCAGAGATGGGTCTATATATTTTCTTTAAAATATTGTGTGGATTCTAAAAAATGTGCCAAAATTATAAGCCATCTACAAATTGATTTTCATAGACCCTGTAATGAATATATGGGTATGGATATGCATGAATGTACTAGAATGTGTGCCAAGTTTGCAAACATCACAGAAATATTTTTGAATATCTCACATGTTTACAGACCTCAGAGATGAAAAACACCCTGGGCCTGATTCACTTAACGTTTTCCTATGGGATTGTGCCATTATAAAACACTTCTGTGAATCAGGCCCCCTAGTTCTGGCCTTTTCTGCTCACATTCCACCCCATACGGACCACCCTTCACATATCCAGAGGTTGTTTCATGTTTCATTTGTCAGAAAAGTGTAATGTTGTGTTTTTGAACTTTTTGTTACGCCGATGTTCACAGACTATGGGTGCAGTACATGAAACCAACAGGGTGTCCATTTCAAATGTGTTCATACACTTCAAGTCTTTACATGATGTCTGCAAACGTTACACAGCTTCTTTATTGGTCCCGAGGCATACACACACATCAAATCAGGAACAGAATCATCAGACCGAAACGAGACATCACTAATGTTTCTTACCTACTTTTTGGGATTTTTTTCTAAATCGGCTGGCTGGATTAATTCCAAATTTGCAACTCTAGTGTTATGGTTAAGTAGGCTTTTCCATGGGAAGAACAGTTTTTTGTTGGGTTATAATTATGGCACAGTGTGACGAATCGGCCTGAAAGTTTGTAAAAGACATATAGACCCAACCCCAAATGATTTTGCAAAGTTTATTGGTGTTTCGTCAATGGGGTAAAGTCCCAAACATTTTGAAATCCAGATAGACTTGTATGGGAAAATATTTAGCCTGCCGCTACAGCCCTAAACGCTGGCCAAATAAGCACTAAACCTGCCTCAGGACATATGTCCTGATCCTGTCAGCTGATTTTGCATGTTCGTTGTTAATCTGTCATATGGTTATTATTAAAATGTGCAAAAAATAGGTACACAAATAGTGATATCTCCGTCTGGTCCACAAACTCAGTTCCTGATTTGGTGTCTGTGGATGCCTTTGATTCAGTCAGGGAATGGCACAACATCCGTGGACACCAGACGAGGGAACCAATTGGTCAACCAATAAATATGAGATGACACAAAATACTTTGAAACGGCCGTCAAATTCGGTCAGCAAAAACAGATTTGTAGTTGTTTTTAGAATAAAGGGCATCCTGTAGAGGGTGCTGGAGGGAAGGTAGGGGTAGGCATCATATTTCTGTTATTTAGTAAAAAATAACTTAATGTTTTTTGTGGTGTTCACGGTCTTCTCCCATGTTCGTGGACATCTCTAAACACTGCAAACTAGTGTTGATGTCCTCGAACACCATTTTACTTAATATGTTGGTTGTGTCTGTCAGACAGTTGCTGATTTCTTTATTGTATGTTGATATTGTATACTGGTTTGGGTTTTATTGTTATAAATAGGGACACATGAGTGTGGTTTAAACTGCCCAGTTACAATGGACAGAAGGGATGATATATTGGAATGACAGAGTACATTTGATTATGGATGATACATTAGATTGATGCTAGCATTTAATGAATCAATCTGGGAGATCTGGAGTGCGGGTATGGCTCGGCCATGTCCCGAGAAATCTGACCAATGGCCATGGCCACAGCCTGTAGTATAAAATATAGCGCCTTGAAGTTTATAGCGCCTCACTGAATGTGATAGCATTCTATTGACAGCAATAATGTGGCATACACATATAGCCAGTCCTATGTTGCTAGCATAATGTATGAGTATGCAGATGGGGACAGGCTGCAGGTTTAAAAGTGCACCAGATGTATTTATTTGTTTCTTTTCTCTTCCTTGAAATGCCTCAAACACAGGAGACTACATTATTTATCTAACTGACTGACTTAATTAACAAGTACTAATCACTAATGCTAACTCATTAACATTATAATGTAGTCCCATGTACAAAGTGAGGTAAAAATACATATCTTGAAATTCGTTTTAAATATGCACTGGATTTTTCTCTCTTCATTTCTCTTGCTGTGTTGAATGCAGAAAGGCAGCAGGAAATCGAAAAAGATACCGTTTTTTTATAATCTGAAGCTACCATTGTTTGGGACATGAGGGTGTTAACACAATACATTTTCTGCTAATATGATTGCAAGGAAGTGTATCTGCAGTTATGCCACGTAAGCAGAATGGGACGGGACAGAGTTTTGCTGTGGAAAGAATGACAGAGGGAAAAGGAGATCGCTTTTGCTGGGCTCCAGAGACGGATGATCTTGGTGTCTTAACATTGGCTTGAGAACCCTATGTTCTCGCCACACACACTTTAGACACCGAGATTACAAAGGCAACCCCTGCCAACCGGGCCGCTCTTCTGAAGGAAATCGCCTGGGGGAGAAAACCACACATATTTTAGTAAGCAGCCAAGTTCGAAGAGAGGTCATTTTTATGCGATTGCTTGGCTAATGTGTTATAAAAATGCTATCCAGTTAGGGTAGTAAAAGAAAAAGAAATCCCATGCATTTCATTTGTCATATGATAATGTTGCAAAGTGAATGTTGCTCAGTTTTTGTATTGTTTCTTTTCTTGTTTTTTATTACAGAGACCAACACAATGTAATTGGTAAGATGTTATTTTGAATTGCAATTGTTTCTAATACACACAATATAAAAGCAGAATGTGTAGAGAGTTTTTGTTTTTCTCTTTTCTTGGTGCATTTGGAATAGCATTTATGAGACGGGAATATTTTTATTTAGGTAGTACATTTGTCACTGTCTCATGTAAATGGAATAATGGATAGACTTAGTAGTGATATATAGTTGTATGTGTGTCTTCCCCAGTGCATGGTGTCTGGATGAAATCTAATACAAAATATAGATTACTGGGGGTCCATGAACCAGTAATGAATCAGTAATGAGGCCTATGGAAGCATAGTTCATTGATGTAGATAAATGATTGATAACATCAAAGGTTATTGATAATGCTCTATGTGAAATTGTGGTGTTTCTGGATGTAGGTCCAAGGCTCTCTATAGATCACAAGAACATTATAAGAATAAGGAAGGTGTTGTGTATGATGGGGCCATAAATAAAACAGGAAATTATGCTCACCACTAGAAATTACCACCAATAGTGTATACTACTAAATTACCCCATATATTGTAACAAGACATGGTCACTGAAAGGAGGTAAAGCCAAATCCAATCTAAATGCAAGGATAAGTCATCGCCAAATTACCACTCTTCTTTGGCGGTAAGAAAATACTGCCAGACCCCAAATCTACATAAAATATCCTACAAGCCACACATTCTCTGACTATTATCACAAAGGGTGATGTATTGGATTGACATTGGTGATACTGCCAGTACTATGACAGGGATAATACATTTGATTGGCATTGGCAAGTAATGGACATGGCCTCAATGATAATACATGTCTTTTTTTGTCTGCAAAGAAAAGAAAATATAGTTACTTGTAAAACATGATGTGGAACATATATATATTCAGTGAAAAAACTTTGTTAAAGGGACGTTATGGTTAAGTTGCACTACTAAAAACCTATGAAATTCAGTGAAAAAACTTTGTCAAAGGGACGTTATGGCTCCAAGTAAAACCGAAAAACCCTTGAAATTCGCCAGTTATGGTAAGCTAAGCAACCATAACTCACACCACCACCGTGCACTGCTAAGACTAACACCCAGGACATCAAAGATGACATCACTAATGTCATTGATGACATCACTGATGACATCACATGTGTATGTACTTTTCATGAAATATGTGTACAAGGGATTCTTATTATAATGTTGCGAAAAAAGTGTCAAGGATCATTGCAATAAACATCATACCCTTATTAGTGCATTGAACGATGCATTGATATAAATAGCATTCTATTATGGGGTTCTATCTAGTATACTAAGCTACTCTTACAGAAACATAACATTGTGTGCAGCGTACAAGATGAAGGTATAATATTCGTAATCTTAATATGTAGAATAATGAAATGATAATTGTTTTCTTAATAGATTTTAGTGCACTTGAAATATGTAATAAGTAGCTAATAAAACACATGCATTACATAATTGCATTACTATAGACAAAACACAAAGACACAAGAACACATACCAATATGGGTATATACAGGGAAAGTGAAGTTAGCAACAAAGCACAAGTAGTAGCAGAAACAATTCATAACTTATCTGATTATTTTCATGCAAATAAATGATTGCTCTGTTTCAAAGCTGCTATTTACCCTATTTATATGTATCACTTGATGTGATTGGACCCTAAGGAAAGTAGTGTGAGTACAATGTATACAGATATGACCATATACAGGGAAAGTACAGCCATAAAAAAAGCAGAACTATCAGAAAGTGCTCATAAGTCTATTGATTATCTTTATGCACAAAAAGGATTGCTGTCTTTCAAGCTTGTGTCTTCCCGTATGTATATGTTTCATATGATGTGACTGGACTCTAAGGGAATTAATGTAAGAACCTACTTGAAGGATATGTCTACAAATAAAATACATTTTTTAGTTTCTGACTGTTTGAAGAACACGATGTGGCCTAGATATGTCAGCAAAAGAAAAAAGAGTGAGCCAGACATGTGTTGTCATCAGTGATGTCATCAATGACATTTGTGATGTCATCTTTGATGTCCTGGGTGTTAGTCTTAGCAGTGCACGGTGGTGGCGCGAGTTATGGTTGCTTATCTTACCATAACTGGCGAATTTCAAGGGTTTTTCGGTTTTACTTGGAACCATAACGTCCCTTTGACACAGTTTTTTCACTGAATTTCATAGGTTTTTAATAGCGCAACTTAACCATAACAGCCCTTTAACAAAGTTTTTTCATTTAATTTCATAGGTTTTTATTAGTGCAACTTAACCATAACGTCCCTGTAACAGATTTTTTATTTACTGAATTTTATAGGTTTTTATTAGTGCAACGTCTCCATAACATCCTTTTCAATAGATGAAGACCACTAGCATCTTAGGTCCTCAAAGTGAGAACCCCGGGTGGTAAAAAAAAAAGATTTTCCTTCATAGGAAGGAAAATCTTTTACCAAGATGGCCACCATGGAAAGGGAAGGCGGGATGTATAAAGAGAACACAACAGGGCATGAGCGGAGGGCGGGGGGGAACAGGGGAGACACATGGGCATGAGCGGGGGGTGGGGGGGAACAGGGGAGACACATGGGCATGAGCGGGGGTGAGAGGGAACAGGGCACAAACGGGGCATGAGCAGGGGGTGGGGGGGAGGAAGGAAACACGGGGCATGAGCGGGGGTGGGGGGAACACGAGAGAGACACGGGGCATGAGCAGCAGGTGGGGGGAACAGGGGAGACACGGGGCATGAGCGGGGGGTGGGGAGGAACACAAGGGAGAAACGGGGCATGAGCGGTGGGGTAGGGGGAAACAGGGCACACATGGGGCATGAGCAGGGTGTGGGGAAAACAGGGCACACACGGGGCGTGAGTGGGGGATGGGGGAAACAGGGCACACAGGGGTATGAGCTGGGGGTGGGGGGGAACAGGGCACACACGGGGCATGAGCAGGGGGTGGGGGAATAGGACACACACGGGGCATGAGCGGGGGGTGGGGGGAACTTGAGGGAGACACGGGGCATGAGCGGGGGGGTGGGGGTAACACGAGGGAAACACAGGGCATGAGCGGGGAATGGGGGGACACGAGGGAGACACGGGGCATGAGCGGGGGGTGAGGGGGTATATGAGGGAGACACAGGGCATAAGTGGGGGGTGGGGGGAACACGAGGGAGACACGGGGCATGAGCGGGGGGTGGGGTCAACAGGAGACACACGGGGCATGAGCGGGGAGTGGGGGCAACAGGAGACACACGGGGCATGAGCGGGGGCTGAGGGGGTACACTAGGGAGACACGGGGCATGAGCGGGAGGGGGTGGGGGAAACACAAGGGAGATACGAGGCATGAGCGGGGGTGGGGGGAACACGAGGAGACACGGGGCATGAGCGGGGGCTGGTGGAAACAGGAGACACGGGGCATGAGTGGGGTGTGGGGGGAACATGAGGGAGACACGGGGCTTGAGCGGAATGGGGGGTAACACGAGGGAGACACAGGGCATGAGCAGGGGGTGGGGGGGTAACACGGGGCATGAGCAGGGGGTGCGGGGAACACGAGGGAAACACAGGGCATGAGCGGGGGATGGGGACACGAGGGAGACACGGGGCATGAGCGGGGGTGAGGGGGTATATGAGGGAGACAAAGGGCATGAGTGGGGGGTGGGGGGAACACGAGGGAGACACGGGGCATGAGCGGGGGGTGGGGGCAACAGGAGACACACGGGGCATGAGCGGGGAGTGGGGGCAACAGGAGACACACGGGGCATGAGCGGGGGGTGAGGGGGTACACTAGGGAGACACGGGGCATGAGCGGGAGGGGGTGGGGGGAACACGAGGGAGACACGAGGCATGAGTGGGGGTGGAGGGAACACGAGGAGACATGGGGCATGAGCGGGGGCTGGGGGCAACAGGAGACACGGGGCATGAGTGGGGTGAGGGGGGAACACGAGGGAGACATGGGGCTTGAGCGGAATGGGGGGTAACACGAGGGAGACACAAGGCATGAGCGGGGGGAGGGGGGTAACACGGGGCATGAGTGGGGTGAGGGGGGAACACGAGGGAGACACGGGGCTTGAGCAGAATGGGGGAACACGAGGGAAACACAGGGCATGAACGGGGGGTGGGGGTACAGGAGGGAAACACAGGGCATGAGCGGGGGGGTGGGGGTACAGGAGGGAAACACGGGACATCAGCGGGGGTGGGTGCAACAGGAGACACGGGGCATGAGTGGGGTGTGGGGGGAACACGAGGGAGACACAGGGCTTGAGCGGAATGGGGGTAACACGAGGGAGACACAGGGCATGAGCGGGGGGTGGGGGGGTAACACGGGGCATGAGCGGGGGAGTGCGGGGAACACGAGGGAAACACAGGGCATGAGCGGGGGGTGGGGGTACAGGAGGGAAACACAGGGAATGAGCGGGGGGTGAGGGGGTATACGAGGGAGACACAGGGCATGAGTGGGGGGGTGGGGGGAACACGAGGGAGACACGGGGCATGAGCGGGGGCTGGGGGAAACAGGAGACACATGGGGCATGAGCGGGAGGGGGTGGGGGGAACACGAGGGAGACACGAGCCATGAGCGGGGGTGGGGGGAACACGAGGAGACACGGGCATGAGCAGGGGGTGGGGGCAACAGGAGACACGGGGCATGAGTGGGGTGTGGGGGGAACATGAGGGAGACACAGGGCTTGAGCGGAATGGGGGTAACACGAGGGAGACACGGGTCAAGAGCGGGGGGTGGGGGGGTAACACGGGGCATGAGCGGGGGGGTGCGGGGAACACGAGGGAAACACAGGGCATGAGCGGGGGGTGGGGGTACAGGAGGGAAACACAGGGCATGAGCGGGGAGTGGGGGTACAGGAGGGAAACACGGGACATGACCGGTGGGTGGGGGGGAAACAGGAGACACGGGGCATGAGCGGGGGGTGGGGGGTACACGAGGGAAACACGGGGCATGAGCGGAGGGTTGGGGGGAACTGGGGAGACAGGCGGCATGAGCGGGGGTGGGGGATCAGGGGAGACACGGGGCATGAGCGGGGGTGGGGGGAATAGGAGAGAGACACGGGGCATGAGCGGGGGTGGGGGGAACAGGGGAGACACGGGGCATGAGCGGGGGTGGGGGGTAACACAAGGGAGACACGGGGCATGAGCGGGGGGTGGGGGAAAGGAGGGAGACACGGGGCATGAGCGGCAATGGGGGGAACAGGGGAGACACGGGGCATGAGCGAGGGGTGGGGGGTAACACAAGGAAGACACGGGGCATGAGCAGGGGTGGGGGGTAACACGGGGCATGAGCGGGGGTGGGGGGTAACACAAGGGAGACATGGGGCATGAGCTGGGGGTGGGGGGTAACACAAGGGAGACACGGGGCATGAGCGGGGGATGGGGTGTAACAGAGGAGACAGGTCATGACCGGGGTGTGGGGGGAACAGGGCACACGGGGCATGTTGGGGGGACAGGGGAGACACAGCACATGAGCGGGTGTGGGGGAGAAGGAGGGGGACACGGGGCGTGAGCGGGGGTGGGGGGGAAGTGGAGAGAGACACGGGGCATGAGCGGGTGGTGGGGGGAACAGTAGGGAGACACGGGGCAAGAGCAGGGGGTAGGGGATGGGGAGAGACACACGGGGCATGAGCAGAGGGTGGAGGGGAAGGGGAGAGACACACAGGGCATGAACGGGGGATGGGGGAAGGGGAGAGACACACGGGCATGAGCGGGGGATGGGGGGAAGGGGAGAGACTCACGGGGCATGAGCAGGGGGTGGGGGGAAGGGGAGAGACACACTGGGCATGAGCCGGGTGGGGGGGGAAGGGGAGAGACACACTGGGCATGAGCGGGGGGTGGGGGGAAGGGGAGAAACACACGGGGCATGAGCGAGGGGTGGGGGAAGGGGAGAGACACACGGGGCATGAGCAGGGGGTTGGGGGAAAGGAGAGAGACAATGGGCATGAGCGGGGGGTGGGGGGAAGGGGAGAGAGACACGGGGCATGAGTGGGGGGTGGGGGGAAGGGGAGAGACTCACGGGGCATGAGCGGGGGGTGGGGTGGAAGGGGAAAGACTCAGGGAATGAACAGGGGGTGGGGGGAAGGGGAGAGAGACACAGGGAATCAGCGGGGGGTGGGGGAAGGGGAGAGACACACGGGGCATGAGCGGGGGTTGGGGGAGGGGAGTGACACACGGGGCATGAGCGGGGGGTGGGGGGAAAGGAGGGCGACATGGGGCATGAGCGGGGAGTGGGGGGGAGGGGAGAGACACAAGGGGCATGAGCGGGGGCTGGGGGGACAGGGAGAGACACACAGGGCATGAGTGGGGGGTGGGGGGAAGGAGAGAGAGACACGGAGCATGAGTGGGGGGTGGGGGGTAAGGGGAGAGACGACACACGGGCATGAGCGGGGTTGGGGGAGAATGGGAGAGACACACGGGGCATGAGCGGGGCGTGGGGGGAAGGGGAGAGAGACACGGGGCATGAGTGGGGGTTGGGGGAAGGGGAGAGACACGGGGAATGAACGGGGGGTGGAGGGGAAGGGGAGAGAGACACGGGCATCAGCAGTGGGTGGGGGGAAGGGGAGAGACACACGGGGCATGAGCGGGGGGTGGGGAGGAGAGAGACACATGGGGCATGGGCGGGGAGTGGGGGGGGGGAGGAGAGTGACACAGGAAATGAGCGGGGGGTGGGGGAACAGTAGGGAGACACGGGGTGTGAGCGGGGGGCAGGGGGAGGGGAGAGACACACAGGGGGTGGGGGTAAGAGGAGAGAGACACGGGCATGAGCGGGGGGGGTTTGGGGGAAGGGGAGAGACACACGGGGCATGAGCGGGGGGGGAAGGGAGAGACACACGGAGCATGAGTGGGGGGTGGGGCGGAAGGGGAGAGACACACGGGGCGTGAGCGGGGAGTGGGGGGAAGGGGAGAGATACACGGGGCATGAGCGGGGGTGGGGGGGAAGGGGAGAGACACACGGGGCATGAGCGGGGGGTGGGGAGGAGAGAGACACATGGGGCATGAGTGGGGAGTGGGGGGGAGGGGAGGGAGACATGGGGCATGAGCGGGGGGTGGGGGGGAAGAAGAGTGACACAGGGCATGAGTGGGGATGGGGGTAACACAAGGGAGACACGGGGCATGAGCGGGGGGTGGGGGGTAACAGGGGAGACAGGACATGGGTGGAGGGGTAACACAAGGGAAATACGGGGCATGAGCCGGGGGTGGGGGGGTAACACAAGGGAGACACGGGGCATGAGCTGGGGTGGGGGTAACACAAGGGAGACATGGGACATGAGCGGTGGTGGGGGTAACAGGGGCGACAGGTCATGAGCAGGGGGTGGGGGAACAGGGGAGACACGGGGCATTAGCGGGGGGTGGGGGGAACAGTAGGGAGACACGGGACATGAGCGGGGGGCGGGGGGTAGGGGAGAGACACACGGAGCATGAGTGGGGGGTGGTGGGAACAGTAGGGAGACACGGTGCATGAGCGGGTGGGGGGAAGGGGTGAGACACACGGGGCATGAGCGGGGGGTGAGGGGGAAGGGGAGAGACACATGGGGCATGAGCGAGGGGTGGGGGAGAGTGGAGAAACACATGGGGAATGAGCGAGGGTAGGGGGAAAGGAGGGAGACACGGAGCATGAGCGGTGGGGGAAGGGGAGAGACACACGGGGCATGAGTGGGGGTGGAGGAGAAGGGGAGAGAGACACGGGCATGAGTAGGGGGTGGGGGGAAGGGGAGAGACACACAGGGCATGAGCCGGGGGTGGGGGAAGGGGAGAGACACACGGGGCATGAGCGGGGGGTGGGGGAAGGGGAGAGAGACACGGGGCATGAGCAGGGGGTGGGGGGAACAGTAGGGAGACACGGGGCATGAGTGGGGTGTGGGGGGAAGGGGAGAGACACACTGGGCATGAGCGGGGGGTGGGGAGGAAGGGGAGAGACACACGGGGCGTGAGCGGGGGGTGGGGGGAAGGGGAGAGAGACACGGGGCATGAGCAGGGGGTGGGGGGAAGGGGCTAGACACACGGGGCATGAGCGGGGGTGGGGGGAAGGGGAGAGACACACGAGGCATGAGCAGGGGGTGGGGGGAAGGGGAGAGTGACACGGGGCATGAGTGGGGGGTGGGGGGAAGGGGAGAGAATCACAGGGCATGAGTGGGGGGTGGAGTGGAAGGGGAAAGAGACACGGGCATGAGCGGGGGGTGGGGGTTTGGGGGAAGGGGAGAGACACACAGGGCATGAGCGGGGGGAAGGAGAGAGACACATGGGGCATGAGTGGGGGGTGGGGGTTTGGGGGAAGGGGAGAGACACACGGGGCATGAGCAGGGGGGAAGGGGAGAGACACACGGGGCATGAGCGGGGGGTGGGGGGGAAAGGGAGAGATACACGGGGCATGAGCGGGGGGTGTGGGGGAGGGGAGAGACACACGGGGCATGAGCGGGGGGTGGGCGAGGGGAGAGACACACGGGGCATGAGCGGGGGGTGGGGAGGAGGGGAGCGAGACATGGGGCATGAGCGGGGGGTGGGGGGAAGGAGATTGACACAGGGCATGAGTGGGGGGTGGGGGGATAACACAAGTGAGACACAGGGCATGAGCGGGGGGTGGGGGGTAACAGGGGAGACAGGGCATGGGTAGGGGGTAACACAAGGGAGATACGGGGCATGAGCGAGGGGTGAGGGGTAACACGAGGGAGACATGGGAAATGAGCGGGCGGGGGTGGGGGGTAACAGGGGCAACATGTCATGAGCAGGGATTGGGGGGAACAGGGGAGACACGGGGCATGAGCGGGGGGTGGGGGGAAGTGGAGAAAGACACGGGGCATGAGCGGGGGGGTGGGGGGAACAGTAGGGAGACACAGGACATGAGCGGGTGTTCGGGGGTAAGGGGAGAGACACACGGAGCATGAGTGGGGGGTGAGGGGAACAGTAGGGAGACACAGTGCATGAGCGGGGGTGGGGGAAGGGGAGAGACACACAGGGCATGAGCAGGGGGTGGGGGGAAGGGGAGAGACACACGGGGCATTAGCGGGGGGAGGAGGGGAGTGGAGAGACACATGGGGAATGAGCGGGGGTAGGGGGAAAGGAGGGAGAAATGGGGCATAAGCGGGGGGACGGGGAGAGACACAAGGGGAATGAGCGGCGGGTCGGGGGGAAAGGGAGAGACACACAGGGCATGAGCGGGGGTGGGGGGGAAGGGGAGAGAGACACTGGGCATGAGTGGGGGGTGGGGGGAGGAGAGACACACGGGGCATGAGCCGGGGTGGGGGGAAGGGGAGAGCGAATCGGGGCATGAGCGGGAGTGGGGGGAACAGTAGGGAGACACGGGGCATGAGCAGGGTGTGGGGGGGAAGGGGAGAGACACACGGGGCATGAGCGTGGGGTGGGGAGGAAGGGGAGAGACACACGGGGCATGAGTGGGGGGTGGGGGCAAAGGGGAGAGAGACACGGGGCATGAGCGGAGGGAGGGGGGTAAGGGGAGAGACACGGGCATTAGCGGGGAGTGGGGGGAAAGGAGGGAGACACGGGGCATAGGCGGGGGGTGGGGGGAAAGGGAGAGACACGGGCATGAGCGGGGGGTGGGGGGAAGGGGAGAAAGACACGGGGCATGAGTGGGGGGAGGGGGGAAGGGGAGAGACACACGGTGCATGAGCGGGGGGTGGGGGGAAGGGGAGAGAGACACGGGGCATGAGCGGGGGGTGGGGTAACAGTAGGGAGACACGGGGCATGAGCAGATGGTTGGGGGGAAGGGGAGAGACACACGGGGCATGAGCGGGGGGTCGGGAGGAAGGGGTGAGACACATGGGACATGAGCGGGGGTGGGGGAAGGGGAGAGACACACGGGGCATGAACGGGGGTGGGGGAGGGGAGAGACACACAGGCTTGAGCGGGTTGGGGGAAAGGAGGGAGATACGGGGCATGAGCGGGGGGTGGGGGGAAGGGGAGAGACACACGGAGCATGAGCGGAGGGTGTGGGGGAAGGAGAGAGACACACGGGGCATGAGCAGGGGGTGGGGGGGAAGGGGAGAGAGATACGGGACAAGAGCGGGGGGTGGGGGAAAGGGGAGAGACACAGGGCATGAACAGGGGGTGGGGGGAAGGGGAGAGAGACACAGGGCATGAGCGGGGGGTGGGGGGGAGAATGACACGTGACATGAGCGGGGGTGGGGGGAAGGGGAGAGACACGGGGCATGAACGGGAGGTGGGGGAAGCGGAGAGAGACACGGGGCATGAGCGGGGGGTGGGGGGAAAGGGAGAGACACACGGGGCATGAGCAGGGGGTGGGGGGAGGGGAGAGACACATGGGGCATGAGGGGGGTGGGGGAAAGGAGGGCAACACGGGGCATGAGCGGAGAGTGGGGGGAAGGGGAGAGACACACGGGGCGTGAGCGGTAGGTGGGGGGAAGGGTAGAGACACACAAGGCATGAGTGGGGGGTGGGGGGTAAGTGGAGAGAGACACGGGGCATGAGCGGGTTGTTGGGGGAACAGTAGGGAGACACGGGACATGAGCGGGGGTGGGGTTAAGGGGAGAGACACACAGAGCATGAGCCAGGGGTGGTGGAAGGGGAGAGACACACTGGGCATGAGCGGGGGGTGGGGGGGAAGGGGAGAGAGACACGGGGCATGAGCAGGGGGTGGGGGGAACAGGAGGGAGACACGGGGCATGCGCGGGGTGTGGGGGGAAGGGGAGAGACACACTGGGCATGAGCGGGTGGTGGGGGGAAGGGGAGAGAGACGCGGGGCATGAGCAGAGGGTGGGGGGTAAGGGGAGAGACACACGGGGAATGAGCGGCGGGTCGGGGGGAAGGGGAGAGACACACGGGGCATGAGCAGGGGGTGGGGGGAAGGGGAGAGACGCACGGGGCATGAGCGGTAGGTGGGGGGAAGGGGAGACACACACGGGGCATGAATGGGGGGTGGGGGTAAAGGGGAGAGAGACACGGGGCATGAGCGGAGGGTGGGGGGTGAGGGGAGCGACAAGGGCATTAGCGTGGTTGGGGGAAAGGAGGGAGACACGGGGCATAAGCGGGGGGTAGGGGGAATGGGGAGAGACACACGGCATGAACGGGGGGTGGGGGGAAAGTGGAGAAAGACACGGGGCATGAGCAGGGGGAGGGGGGAAGGGGAGAGACACACAGGGCATGAGCGGGGGGTGGGGGGGAAGGTGAGAGAGACACGGGGCATGAGCGGGGGTGGGGGAACAGTAGGGAGACACGGGGTATGAGCGGATGGTTGGGGGGAAGGGGAGAGACACACGGGGCATGAGCGGGGGGTGGGGAGGAAGGGGGGAGACACACGGGACATGAGCGGGGGTGGGGGAAGGGGAGAGACACACGGAGTATGAGCGGGGGGTGGGGGAGGGGAGAGACACACAGGGCTTGAGCGGGGTTGGGGGAAAGGAGGGAGACACGGGGCATGAGCGGGGGGTGGTGGGGAAGGGGAGAGACACATGAGGCATGAGGGGGGTGGGGGGAAAGGAGGGCGACACGGGGCATGAGCGGGGAGTGGGGGGAAGGGGAGTGACACACAGGGCATGAGCGGTAGGTGGGGGGAAGGAGAGAGACACACGGGGCATGAGCGGGGGGTGGGGGGTAAGTGGAGAGAGACACGGGGCATAAGCGGGGGGTGGGGGGAACAGTAGGGAGACACGGGACATGAGCGGGGGTGGGGGGTAAGGGGAGAGACACACAGAGCGTGAGTGGGGGGTGGGGGGAACAGTAGGGAGACACGGTGCATGAGTGGGGGTGGGGGGAAGGGGAGAAACACTCGGGGCATGAGCGGGGGGTGGGGGAAGGGGAGAGACACACGGGGCATGAGCGATGTTGGGGGGAGTGGAGAGACACATGGGGAATGAGCGGGTGTAGGGGGAAAGGAGGGAGACACGGGGCATGAGCGGGGGGGAAGGGGAGAGACACACGGGGAATGAGCCGCGGGTCGGGGGAAGGGGAGAGACACACGGGTCATGAGCGGGGGTGGGGGGGAAGGGGAGAGAGACACGGGGCATGAGTGTGGGGTGGGGGGAAGGGGAGAGACACATGGGGCATGAGCCGAGGGTGGGGGGAAGGGTAGAGACACACGGGGCATGAGCGGGGGTGGGGGGAAGGGGAGAAAGACACGGGGCATGAGCGGGGGGTGGGGGGAACAGTAGGGAGACACGGGGCATGAGCGGGGTGTGGGGGGGAAGGGGAGAGACACACGGGGCATGAGCGGGGGGTGGGGGGGAAGGAGAGTGACACAGGAAATGAGCGGGGGGTGGGGGAACAGTAGGGAGACACGGGGTATGAGCAGGGGGTGGGGGGAGGGGAGAGACACGCAGGGGGTGGGGGGGAAGAGGAGAGAGACACGGGCATGAGCAGGGGGGGTTTGGGGGAAGGGGAGAGACACACGGGGCATGAGCTGGGGGGAGGGGAGAGACACACGGGGCATGAGTGGGGGGAGGGGGGAAGGGGAGAGACACACGGTGCATGAGCGGGGGGTGGGGGGAAGGGGAGAGAGACACGGGGCATGAGCGGGGGGTGGGGTAACAGTAGGGAGACACGGGGCATGAGCAGATGGTTGGGGGGAAGGGGAGAGACACACGGGGCATGAGCGGGGGGTCGGGAGGAAGGGGTGAGACACATGGGACATGAGCGGGGGTGGGGGAAGGGGAGAGACACACGGGGCATGAACGGGGGTGGGGGAGGGGAGAGACACACAGGCTTGAGCGGGTTGGGGGAAAGGAGGGAGATACGGGGCATGAGCGGGGGGTGGGGGGAAGGGGAGAGACACACGGAGCATGAGCGGAGGGTGTGGGGGAAGGAGAGAGACACACGGGGCATGAGCAGGGGGTGGGGGGGAAGGGGAGAGAGATACGGGACAAGAGCGGGGGGTGGGGGAAAGGGGAGAGACACAGGGCATGAACAGGGGGTGGGGGGAAGGGGAGAGAGACACAGGGCATGAGCGGGGGGTGGGGGGGAGAATGACACGTGACATGAGCGGGGGTGGGGGGAAGGGGAGAGACACGGGGCATGAACGGGAGGTGGGGGAAGCGGAGAGAGACACGGGGCATGAGCGGGGGGTGGGGGGAAAGGGAGAGACACACGGGGCATGAGCAGGGGGTGGGGGGAGGGGAGAGACACATGGGGCATGAGGGGGGTGGGGGAAAGGAGGGCAACACGGGGCATGAGCGGAGAGTGGGGGGAAGGGGAGAGACACACGGGGCGTGAGCGGTAGGTGGGGGGAAGGGTAGAGACACACAAGGCATGAGTGGGGGGTGGGGGGTAAGTGGAGAGAGACACGGGGCATGAGCGGGTTGTTGGGGGAACAGTAGGGAGACACGGGACATGAGCGGGGGTGGGGTTAAGGGGAGAGACACACAGAGCATGAGCCAGGGGTGGTGGAAGGGGAGAGACACACTGGGCATGAGCGGGGGGTGGGGGGGAAGGGGAGAGAGACACGGGGCATGAGCAGGGGGTGGGGGGAACAGGAGGGAGACACGGGGCATGCGCGGGGTGTGGGGGGAAGGGGAGAGACACACTGGGCATGAGCGGGTGGTGGGGGGGAAGGGGAGAGAGACGCGGGGCATGAGCAGAGGGTGGGGGGTAAGGGGAGAGACACACGGGGAATGAGCGGCGGGTCGGGGGGAAGGGGAGAGACACACGGGGCATGAGCAGGGGGTGGGGGGAAGGGGAGAGACGCACGGGGCATGAGCGGTAGGTGGGGGGAAGGGGAGACACACACGGGGCATGAATGGGGGGTGGGGTAAAGGGGAGAGAGACACGGGGCATGAGCGGAGGGTGGGGGGTGAGGGGAGCGACAAGGGCATTAGCGTGGTTGGGGGAAAGGAGGGAGACACGGGGCATAAGCGGGGGGTAGGGGGAATGGGGAGAGACACACGGCATGAACGGGGGGTGGGGGGAAAGTGGAGAAAGACACGGGGCATGAGCAGGGGGAGGGGGGAAGGGGAGAGACACACAGGGCATGAGCGGGGGGTGGGGGGGAAGGTGAGAGAGACACGGGGCATGAGCGGGGGTGGGGGAACAGTAGGGAGACACGGGGTATGAGCGGATGGTTGGGGGGAAGGGGAGAGACACACGGGGCATGAGCGGGGGGTGGGGAGGAAGGGGGGAGACACACGGGACATGAGCGGGGGTGGGGGAAGGGGAGAGACACACGGAGTATGAGCGGGGGGTGGGGGAGGGGAGAGACACACAGGGCTTGAGCGGGGTTGGGGGAAAGGAGGGAGACACGGGGCATGAGCGGGGGGTGGTGGGGAAGGGGAGAGACACATGAGGCATGAGGGGGGTGGGGGGAAAGGAGGGCGACACGGGGCATGAGCGGGGAGTGGGGGGAAGGGGAGTGACACACAGGGCATGAGCGGTAGGTGGGGGGAAGGAGAGAGACACACGGGGCATGAGCGGGGGGTGGGGGGTAAGTGGAGAGAGACACGGGGCATGAGCGGGGGGTGGGGGGAACAGTAGGGAGACACGGGACATGAGCGGGGGTGGGGGGTAAGGGGAGAGACACACAGAGCGTGAGTGGGGGGTGGGGGGAACAGTAGGGAGACACGGTGCATGAGTGGGGGTGGGGGGAAGGGGAGAAACACTCGGGGCATGAGCGGGGGGTGGGGGAAGGGGAGAGACACACGGGGCATGAGCGATGTTGGGGGGAGTGGAGAGACACATGGGGAATGAGCGGGTGTAGGGGGAAAGGAGGGAGACACGGGGCATGAGCGGGGGGGAAGGGGAGAGACACACGGGGAATGAGCCGCGGGTCGGGGGAAGGGGAGAGACACACGGGTCATGAGCGGGGGTGGGGGGGAAGGGGAGAGAGACACGGGGCATGAGTGTGGGGTGGGGGGAAGGGGAGAGACACATGGGGCATGAGCCGAGGGTGGGGGGAAGGGTAGAGACACACGGGGCATGAGCGGGGGTGGGGGGAAGGGGAGAAAGACACGGGGCATGAGCGGGGGGTGGGGGGAACAGTAGGGAGACACGGGGCATGAGCGGGGTGTGGGGGGGAAGGGGAGAGACACACGGGGCATGAGCGGGGGGTGGGGGGAAGGAGAGTGACACAGGAAATGAGCGGGGGGTGGGGGAACAGTAGGGAGACACGGGGTATGAGCAGGGGGTGGGGGGAGGGGAGAGACACGCAGGGGGTGGGGGGGAAGAGGAGAGAGACACGGGCATGAGCAGGGGGGGTTTGGGGGAAGGGGAGAGACACACGGGGCATGAGCGGGGGGGAGGGGAGAGACACACGGGGCATGAGTGGGGGGTGGGGCGGAAGGGGAGAGAAACACGGGGCATGAGCGGGGAGTGGGGGGAAGGGGAGAGATACACGGGGCATGAGCGGGGGGTGGGGGAGGGGAGAGACACACAGGCATGAGTGGGGGGTGGGGGAGGGGAGAGACACACAGGGCATGGGCGGGGGATTAGACATGGGGCATGAGCGGGGGGTGGGGGGAAGGTAGAGTGACATAGGGCATGAGCCGGGGATGGGGGTAACACAAGGGAGACACGGGGCATGAGCTGGAGTGGGGGGTAACACAAGGGAGACATGGGACATGAGCGGTGGTGGGGGTAACAGGGGCGACAGGTCATGAGCAGGGGGTGGGGGGAACAGGGGAGACACGGGGCATGAGCGGGGGGTGGGGGGAACAGTAGGGAGACACGGGACATGAGCGGGGGGTGGGGGGTAGGGGAGAGACACACGGGGCATGAGTGGGGGGTGGTGGGAACAGTAGGGAGACACGGTGCATGAGCGGGGGGTGGGGGGAAGGGGTGAGACACACAGGGCATGAGCGGGGGGTGAGGGGAAGGGGAGAGACACATGGGGCATGAGCGGGGGTGGGGGAGAGTGGAGAGACACATGGGGAATGAGCGAGGGTAGGGGGAAAGGAGGGAGACACGGAGCATGAGTGGCGGGGGAAGGGGAGAGACACACGGGGCATGAGTGGGGGTGGGGGAAAAGGGGAGAGAGACACGGGCATGAGTGGGGGGTGGGGGGAAGGGGAGAGACACACAGGGCATGAGCCGGGGGTGGGGGAAGGGGAGAGACACACGGGGCATGAGCGGGGGGTGGGGGGGAAGGGGAGAGAGACACGGGGCATGAGCAGGGGGTGGGGGGAACAGTAGGGATACACGGGGCATGAGCGGGGTGTGGGGGGAAGGGGAGAGACACACTGGGCATGAGCGGGGGGTGGGGAGGAAGGGGAGAGACACACGGGGCATGAGCGGGGGGTGGGGGGAAGGGGAGAGAGACACAGAGCATGAGCAGGGGGTGGGGGGAAGGGGAGAGACACACGGGGCATGAGCGGGGTGGGGGAAGGGGAGAGACACACGGGGCATGAGCAGGGGGTGGGGGGAAGGGGAGAGAGACACGGGGCATGAGTGGGGGGTGGGGGGAAGGGGAGAGAATCACAGGGCATGAGTGGGGGGTGGAGTGGAAGGGGAAAGAGACACGGGCATGAGCAGGGGGTGGGGGTTTGGGGGAAGGGGAGAGACACACAGGGCATGAGCGGGGGGAAGGAGAGAGACACATGGGGCATGAGTGGGGGGTGGGGGTTTGGGGGACGGGGAGAGACACACGGGGCATGAGCAGGGGGGAAGGGGAGAGACACACGGGGCATGAGCGGGGGGTGGGGGGGAAAGGGAGAGATACACGGGGCATGAGTGGGGGGTGGTGGGAACAGTAGGGAGACACGGTGCATGAGCGGGGGGTGGGGGGAAGGGGTGAGACACACAGGGCATGAGCGCGGGGGGTGAGGGGAAGGGGAGAGACACATGGGGCATGAGCGGGGGTGGGGGAGAGTGGAGAGACACATGGGGAATGAGCGAGGGTAGGGGGAAAGGAGGGAGACACGGAGCATGATTGGTGGGGGAAGGGGAGAGACACACGGGGCATGAGTGGGGGTGGGGGAGAAGGGGAGAGAGACACGGGCATGAGTGGGGGGTGGGGGGAAGGGGAGAGACACACAGGGCATGAGCCGGGGGTGGGGGAAGGGGAGAGACACACGGGGCATGAGCGGGGGGTGGGGGGGAAGGGGAGAGAGACACGGGGCATGAGCAGGGGGTGGGGGGAACAGTAGGGAGACACACAGGGCATGAGCGGGGGGAAGGAGAGAGACACATGGGGCATGAGTGGGGGGTGGGGGTTTGGGGGACGGGGAGAGACACACTGGGCATGAGCAGGGGGGAAGGGGAGAGACACACGGGGCATGAGCGGGGGGTGGGGGGGAAAGGGAGAGATACACAGGGCATGAGCGGGGGGGGTGGGGGAGGGGAGAGACACACGGGGCATGAGCGGGGGGTGGGGGAGGGGAGAGACACACAGGGCATGAGCAGGGGGTGTGGAGGAGGGGAGGGAGACATGGGGCATGAGCGGGGGGTGGGGGGGAAGGAGAGTGACACAGGGCATGAGCGGGGAGTGGGGGGTAACACAAGGGAGACACAGGGCATGAGCGGGGGTGGGGGTAACAGGGGAGACAGGGCATGGGTAGGGGGTAACACAAGGGAGATACGGGGCATGAGCGGGGGGTGGGGGGTAACACGAGGGAGACATGGGAAATGAGCGGGCGGGGGTGGGGGGTAACAGGGGCGACAGGTCATGAGCAGGGGGTGGGGGGAACAGGGGAGACACGGAGCATGAGCGGGGGGTGGGGGGAAGTGGAGAGAGACACGGGGCATGAGCGGGGGTGGGGGGAACAGTAGGGAGACACAGGACATGAGCGGGGGTAAGGGTAGAGACACACAGAGCATGAGTGGGGGTGGGGGGAACAGTAATGAGACACAGTGCATGAGCGGGGGTGGGGGAAGGGGAGAGACACACAGGGCATGAGCGGGGGGAGGAGGGGAGTGGAGAGACACATGGGGAATGAGCGGGGGTAGGGGGAAAGGAGGGAGAAACGGGGCATAAGCGGGGGGACGGGGAGAGACATAAGGGGAATGAGCGGCAGGTCGGGGGGAAAGGGAGAGACACACAGGGCATGAGCGGGGGTGGGGGGGAAGGGGAGAGAGACACTGGGCATGAGTGGGGAGTGGGGGGAAGGGGAGAGACACACGGGGCATGAGCCAGGGTGGGGGGAAGGGGAGAGAGACACGGGGTATGAGCGGGGGGTGGGGGAGGGGAGAGACACACGAGGCTTGAGCGGGGGGAAGGGGAGAGAGACATGGGGCATGAGCGGGGGGTGGGGGGAAGGAGAGTGACACAGGAAATGAGCGGGGGGTGGGGGAACAGTAGGGAGACACGGGGTATGAGCAGGGGGTGGGGGGAGGGGAGAGACACGCAGGGGTTGGGGGGGAAGAGGAGAGAGACACGGGCATGAGCAGGGGGGGTTTGGGGGAAGGGGAGAGACACACGGGGCATGAGCGGGGAGTGGGGGGGAAGGGGAGAGATACACGGGGCATGAGCGGGGGGTGGGGGGAGGGGAGAGACACACAGGGCATGAGTGGGGGCTGGGGGAGGGGAGAGACACACAGGGCATGGGCGGGGGATTAGACATGGGGCATGAGCGGGGGGTGGGGGGGAAGGTAGAGTGACATAGGGCATGAGCGGGGGATGGGGGTAACACAAGGGAGGCACAGGGCATGAGCGGGGGGTGGGGGGTAACAGGGGAGACAGGGCATGGTTGGAGGGGTAACACAAGGGAAATACGGGGCATGAGCCGGGGGTGGGGGGTAACACAAGGGAGACACGGGGCATGAGCTGGAGTGGGGGGTAACACAAGGGAGACATGGGACATGAGCGGTGGTGGGGGTAACAGGGGCGACAGGTCATGAGCAGGGGGTGGGGGGAACAGGGGAGACACGGGGCATGAGCGGGGGGTGGGGGGAACAGTAGGGAGACACGGGACATGAGCGGGGGGTGGGGGTAGGGGAGAGACACACGGGGCATGAGCGGGGGGTGGGGGGAACAGTAGGGAGACACGGGACATGAGCGGGGGGTGGGGGGAAGGGGTGAGACACACGGGGCATGAGCGGGGGGTGAGGGGGAAGGGGAGAGACACATGGGGCATGAGCGGGGGGTGGGGGAGAGTGGAGAGACACATGGGGAATGAGCGAGGGTAGGGGGAAAGGAGGGAGACACGGAGCATGAGTGGTGGGGGAAGGGGAGAGACACAAGGGGCATGAGTGGGGGTGGGGGAGAAGGGGAGAGAGACACGGGCATGAGTGGGGGGTGGGGGGAAGGGGAGAGACACACAGGGCATGAGCCGGGGGTGGGGGAAGGGGAGAGACACACGGGGCATGAGCGGGGGGTGGGGGGGAAGGGGAGAGAGACACGGGGCATGAGCAGGGGTGGGGGGAACAGTAGGGAGACACGGGGCATGAGCGGGGTGTGGGGGGAAGGGGAGAGACACACTGGGCATGAGCGGGGGTGGGGAGGAAGGGGAGAGACACACGGGGCATGAGCGGGGTGTGGGGGGAAGGGGAGAGAGACACAGAGCATGAGCAGGGGGTGGGGGGAAGGGGAGAGACACACGGGGCATGAGCGGGGTGGGGGGAAGGGGAGAGACACACGGGGCATGAGCAGGGGGTGGGGGGAAGGGGAGAGAGACAGGGGCATGAGTGGGGGGTGGGGGGAAGGGGAGAGAATCACAGGGCATGAGTGGGGGGTGGAGTGGAAGGGGAAAGAGGCACAGGCATGAGCAGGGGGTGGGGGTTTGGGGGAAGGGGAGAGACACACAGGGCATGAGCGGGGGGAAGGAGAGAGACACATGGGGCATGAGTGGGGGGTGGGGGTTTGGGGGAAGGGGAGAGACACACGGGGCATGAGCAGGGGGAAGGGGAGAGACACACGGGGCATGAGCGGGGGGTGGGGGGGAAAGGGAGAGATACACAGGGCATGAGCGGGGGGTGTGGGGGAGGGGAGAGACACACGGGGCATGAGCGGGGGGTGGGGGAGGGGAGAGACACACAGGGCATGAGCGGGGGGTGGGGAGGAGGGGAGGGAGACATGGGGCATGAGCAGGGGGTGGGGGGAAGGGGAGAGAGACACGGGGCATGAGTGGGGGGTGGGGTGAAGGGGAGAGAATCACAGGGCATGAGTGGGGGGTGGAGTGGAAGGGGAGAGAGACACAGATCATGAGCAGGGGGTGGGGGAAGGGGAGAGACACACGGGGCATGAGCGGGGTGGGGGAAGGGGAGAGACACACGGGGCATGAGCAGGGGGTGGGGGAAGGGGAGAGAGACACGGGGCATGAGTGGGGGGTGGGGGGAAGGGGAGAGAATCACAGGGCATGAGTGGGGGGTGGAGTGGAAGGGGAAAGAGACACGGGCATGAGCAGGGGGTGGGGGTTTGGGGGAAGGGGAGAGACACACAGGGCATGAGCGGGGGGAAGGAGAGAGACACATGGGGCATGAGTGGG